>NW_008347891.1:885628-886270 GCF_000622305.1 Nannospalax galili
CCAAAGATTAAAGGGGCCAATATAATTTCTTAAGAGTCCATATGCATAGCTAAAAGCTACATGACAAGAAACAATGCCAGATAGGAAATACCTTCTTTTGAGTTGTTGGCCAGGGTGACCCAAGACACTCCCAGATAGTAACCCAGCATAAAACTGGGAAAAGAAACAGCAGCCCCCAATTTTACCTAAAGGAGTATTGACAACTGATTGCTGCTAGAAGAGGAACAGCTGACCCTCCTAAAACAAAGACCTCTAGATAGGCTGACTAGATTCACTGGATGGACAAGTACTGGGGAAAGGCTGGGGGTGCTGACGCCACAGCGGACAGTAGCAGGGATGACAGAGTAAAAGGACTCTAGTGGGGGGAGGCACTACGCCACAGCAGACAGTAGCAGGGATGACAGAGTAAAAGGACTCTAGTGGGGGGAGGCACTATGGGAGGGTGCCATCTGGGAAGTGGGTAGATAGATGAATAAGATTGTTTGGGATATTCTGTGTGATATGCACACAAAAAAATCAACAAATAAAAAATGACATACTTGAAAAAAAAACTAAATCAAATCAAACAAAACAAGACAAAAGAAATTATAAAGTATCACATAGATTAAAAAGGAACAACAGAAAATAGCCCATCTAAAAAAC
>NW_008347891.1:886313-912085 GCF_000622305.1 Nannospalax galili
AAATGGAGATCTTTTTTAAATGGTGAAAACTCATTCAATTTTATGCCTTACAGGGTTTATGTATGTCTTACAGGGTTTATACTGAGTTAATTCAACTATGAACCTAAAAATTTTATAGCCACTTTTGAAAGAGATGTATCTTTGCTCTGGAAATTGTTATTATGTTAAAGCTGTAATGAAATGCTTCTAAAAAATAAGAAAAATGAAAAAAAATAGCTTCAAAAAAAAAGTCAATGACCTTGGGTATTTTTTATTAAAGGAAAGAACACAACAAACAGAAGTCGAAAAAGCAAGAAATGTTCAGAGGAGTGTGGCCCTGTCACACCTAGCACTCCAGCAATGGCTCTAGAACTGTGAAAGAACATATTTCTGTCTTAACCCACTTTAAGCTTTGCTACTCTAGCCCAGGAATGTAAAGCCCACACCTTGCCTATTAATGAATATACTAGCTACTTTTCTTATTGCTGTGACAAAACACCTGGCAAAAGCAACTTAAAGGAAGAAAAGGTTTTGGTTGTGGTGGGAAAGTCATGGCAGCAGGATCATGGGGCTTCTGGTCACACTGTATCCATAGCCAAGAAAAAAAAAAGTGATGGAAGCTGGTGCTCAGCTTTCCCCCATTTTATTCAATCCAGGACCCCACAGGCATGCTCAGAGGCTTGTCTCCTGAGTGACTGTAGATCCTGTCAAGTTGACAGTCAGTTATAACCATCATAATAAAGTAACTGAAGTCTTCCTTTCTGTATGGTTACTAACTGCCAGCTGCTATCTGGGAAAGCAAATGGAAACTTTTAGATTACAAAGACCTAGGATGAATCCAGATTCTGACGGTCACTTGCTGTGTGATCTTGGGCATGTTCTTTAACCTCTCTGAGCCTCAGTGTCATTGCTCAAAAGGTAAAAACAGTCCAAAGCTGATGGTAAGGCCTCCCTGAAAATGAGCATGGCCCAGGGCGGAGTTCCGTTCCCACCACCATGAACAGCTGAGCCTCAACTCAAGCCAAATCTACTGTATCTTCAGGAGTCAAGAAAGAACAGGAGGTGCTAGGGACATGGCTCGGTTGACAGAATGCTTGTCTAGCATGGGTGAAGCCTGGGTTCACTCTCCAGTGCCAACTAAAACCAGGTGTGGTGGTACATACCTGTGACTCCAGCACTCAAGGGGTAGAGGCAGGTGGATCAGAGGTCCAAGGTCATTCTTGGCTACAAAGCAAGTTTGACGCCAGTCTGTGATACGTTAGACCCTTACAGGCTCCTGGGTCCTTGTTCATATGAACCTTCACAAGACCCATGCAAACCCAAGCAGACAAAAACCCAGCACAGAACTGTGGAAATGGACAGCAGGCCCCAACCTTAGCCGAAAAACTATTGGCAGCTGATTACTGCTGGGTGAGGAGCAGCTGATCTTCTTAAAAGGAAGGACTCTAGATAGGTTAAATAGATCTCGGCGGATGAACTTGCACTTTGGGGTCACTAACTTGACTCAGTAGGCCTTAACATCAATAACAGAACGCATGAAATCCAGAGGGGGGAGGGCTATGGGAGGTGCCAATGGGGAAGGGGGCATAAAATGATTAAGATGCTCTGTATCAAATACACAGAAATTCAATAAAAACTTTAAAGAAAAGAACTCTAGGCCTAGTGGCACGTGCCTTTAATCCCAGTCCTCAGGACGCAGAGGCAGGCGGATCTCTGTGAGCTGGATGCCAGCCTGGTCCACATAGTGAGTTCCAGGTGGGTTGGGACTAGGGAGACCCTGTCAAAAAAAAAAAAAAGGAGGGGAGTGTGTTGAAAAGTCAAGCCAACACAGTAGAGAATCCATTGACCAGGGGAGCAGGGAGCAGGGGAGGAGGGAGCAGGGAGCAGGGAGCAGGGGAGCAGGGGAGCAGGGAGCAGGGGAGCAGGGAGCAGGGGAGGAGGGAGCAGGGAGCAGGGAGCAGGGGAGCAGGGGAGCAGGGAGCAGGGGAGCAGGGAGCAGGGGAGGAGGAAGCAGGGGAGGACAAGAGCTCACCAGAAAGCACCTAAAAAGCCCCTTTCTAGCTCTTTGAACTTGTTTTTCTCAGTACACTTCTTGCCAATAATTAAAATAGCTCCAGTGCCTTGATATCCACACTCCTATTTATGACACTTATTATCTGTTTCATCCCAATTCTCACATTTAAGGACTTACTCATTAATTCTCGCAGGAGGAGTTTAATTTCAGCAAATGTGTTTTTGAGATATTTTGATGTCCTGGAGCTATAAAACTATAACGTGATTCAGTCACTTTCTAGAAGACACACAGGCTGTGATTTCTCTCTTTTTCCCCAGGTTTACTGAAGCGTGCTTGAAAAATATAAGCCGTGTATACTTGAGGTGCACAGCATGGTAGGTTCATATATACACTGTAAAAAGTGATGAGCGAGTCAAAGTACTCCCCAGGCCTTCACCCCACACTCCCCATTGTGTTTGAGTACCTACAAAAATTTCCAGTAAATCAGACAGTACTGTTAACTACTGGCACCATGTCAGATCTTACATCCCTCAAACTCTTTATTTTATAAACAAAAATTTATATACTTTGACCAACATCTCCACATTTGCCAGACCCCCAGGCCTCTCCTGACCACTGCTCTGGTCTCTAGTTCTATCGGTTTGAGTGTTTTATTTATTCTACCCATATGTGAGAACATAGCATTTATCTTTCTGTGGCTGGCCTACTTCTCACTCAGCATAACATCCTCTGTGTCCTTCCTGTAATCTCAAATGGCTGGTTCCCTTTTCCTAGTTGAGTAATATTCTGTTGTCTATAGTACCAGGCCCCTTTATTAGCCATTAACACTCTGATGAATATTGATTCTTCATTTTGACTATAGTGAATGATGTCATTGATTCTGTGAATGAGGGTGGAGGTTTTGACCATTCTTCAGAAAAATATAAAAGGCAATGATATTACAATTTCTTTTTTGGAGGGGGTGCAGGGGGTGTCTCCTGTAGCCCCAGCTGGCATAGAAATCACAATGTAGACCAGGCTGGCCTTGAATTCACAGAGATCCACCTGCCTCTGCCTCCTGAGTGCTGGGGTTAAAAGCATGTACCACCACTCCTGGGTGCAGTTTCTGTTTTTAAATTTTGTTTAGTGTGTGTGTATGTGCGTGTGTGTGTGTGTGTGTGTGTGTGTGTGTGTGTGTGTATGTGCACAGGTATACATGCTCAGAGGCCAGAGGAAGACACTGGTTACCCAGTTCTATTCATCTCTACCATAGTCCTCTGAGATGGCATCTTTTATTGAACTTGGAGCTGGGCTGGTGGCCAGCAAGCCTAACAACCCTCCTGTCTCTGCCTCCCACAGTGTTAAGGTTACAGGTGCAGGTAACAGGTACATGCATGTGGTCACACATGGCTTTTCTATGTGGGTGCTGGGGATCCAAATTCAGGTCCTCCTGCTTACACAGAAAGCATTCTTACCTGCTGAGCCATTTCCCTAGCCCCAATATTTCAATTTCAACATTACAATATATAAGTAACAAGAGAAGAGTTGTGAGGAGCCTGAATCACTGCCTCCAAGAATCTTCATGTCAGCCAAGCAATAGTCCGCGCTCTCCTGCATGCTTGCTCAGTGCACACTACGTGTCAAGAAAACTGTGTGGGAGGCCCGACTGCTCACTCTGTAGAAATGTGATCTCCTTCACCTGATCTGTATGGTCCAGACTCAGAGCATCCCCTCCATCCTTGAGAGCCATAACCCAGGAAAGTGAGCATGAGTACCCCCACCCCCACCCCCACCCCCCACTCCTGGAGCAAAGGGAGTTTCCAGGAGCATGGCAGCCTACAACACCATGATTTGAGGGTGTACCTGCTCCAAGGGACTGTCACCCAAATTTATAAAAAGCGGGTTCCTCCTCACAAGCTTAGAAACGTTTACTGTTTCTCTAAGTCAGTATTTGAAGACAAGAGGGGGAAATAGGTGGATTAAACTAGATTTAATACAATCATGGTGGGTCCTAACTATAACCCCAGCATTTTGGATGCTGAGACAGGAGGATTGCAGTGATTTGGAGGCCAATGTAGGCCACATGGTGGGTTCCAGGTCAGCCTGGGCTACAGAGTGAGGCCCTTTCTCAGAAAAGAGAGAGAGAGAGAGAGAGAGAGAGAGAGAGGAAGATGGGTCAAAGTGCTCTGATTGTCTGGTAAATCTAGTCCTGACAGGCATGCCAACTGCAGCTCAGCAGTTTCCCTCTCTCTCTCTCTCTCTCTCTCTCTCTCTCTCTCTGCACCCACAAAATTCCTCAAGTGTCTCCTGAAGCCAGGACTCTGCATTCATCTGGCTGAGCCTGTTTCCTATTCCGAGCTGCCCAGATGTTAATGAATGCATCCTCCCTTCAGAAGAACCCTTGGGAGCCAGCATCAGACAGCATCCTCACCCAGTCCTGGGGTACCCCAGGGGGCCAAACTGTGGTGAAGTCCTACTCAAACTTTGGAATGGATTTTCCAATGATCCATAGAGATTTAAAGTAAAGACGTGTGTGTGTGTGTGTGTGTGTGTGTGTGCAAAGGTTCATGTGTGTATAGTGTAACATTTAGAACAGAAACTAAATAAAAACTGACAAAATGCACACTAATGAGTTCATATATATATATAAAATATATATATAATGTAAGTCTTCTGAATGCTCTGTCAAGGTACATGTTTCAATGCAAAATAAGTCCTTAAACAGACAGTGTCCACATGTGATTTCATGAGGGGCTGTGACATTACTGGTAAATCTGAATTGTAAATTATGTTTTTCATTGTTTGAATAGTCCTGTACACTGTAGTTCTTTGTAAGTACTACTAAACTGCTAAACTCAGTGTAGTTTATTCTTTAAACAAGAATTTTAGCTATTCAAATAAGAGAGTGTGAAGATTCTTAGAAGAATGGTTTAAAAACTCGTAATGCTGAAATATTGGAGAATCCCTGGGAATGTTTATGTATCGTCCTTGAACCTCAAAAGGTAACCTGTCAGGAACATGCAAACACTGAGAGATTTCCTTTTTTTCACTGTATAATTCTAAAATGTATCATTGTTGAATAAATGTATTTTGTGTTTAAAAAAAAAAGACATAGATCTGGGCTGTAGCTCAGTCGTAGAGAACTTGCCTAGGATGTATGAGGCCCTAGAATCAATCCCCAATATTGCCAGGAAAAGACAAAAAATTAAAATAGAGACACAATCTATTCACAATGAATTCATTCATGCTAAGCCCTGATTAAGCACTGACAATATTCCTATTTCTTGGGACTGTTTTCCATTTTCCAGCTGACCATCAGAAAGACCTCAGCTGAATAAAAGAATTTTACTCCCTTATCTGATTGACAATCAAAACAATCAGTGTTCAAACACCAAAAACAAAAGTATCTCATTTTGCCTTGATCCCTTCCTTATTTTTTTAGACAGGAACAAATAAAACTGCTTGAGCCCTTTCCCAAGGCTTTTCAAGATAAATATATAGATAAAACCTTTGTAGTTCAAATTGTACCATACAGTGTTTGAAAGACATTATAACAAAAGGTTTAGAATGGACCTTAAACTCAGTTTGAGGGCCATTCCTATAATCCCTGCACCTGGGGGCTGATGCAGGATCAGCAGTGGAGTCCAGGCAAGGTTACAGAGTAAAACTCTGGTTGGGGCAGGGGGGAGACCTTGAAAAATACAAGTTACAAAATTAGTTTGTTACTGAAAGAGAGATATAATGCTTTTTTAATCTTTATCACTTCTCTACAAGTGAACTTTGTCTTGAAGAATGTGATGACCTAAAACAGTGTGGACATTGTTGATCAGAAACCCAGAGTGCCCGGAGCTGCTGCCCCGATGAAGAGCCCTTGCCCACTGCAGGGATGCCTCTGCTTCAGGCAAAACACAAGTGTATCTCTGCCCAAAGACAAGGATGAGGAACCCTTTCAAAGTCTCTGAAGCTGGATTTTTCTTTTTTTTTTTTTTTTTTTTGTTGCCTTTTTGAGACAAGGTCTCCCTGTAGCCCCAGCTGTCCTGGAACTCACTACATAGACCAAGCTGGCCTCGAACTCACAAAGATCTGCCTGCCTCTGCCTCCCAAGTGCTGGGATTATAGGCGTGCACCACCACGTGGACCCAACTGAAGCTGGATTTTAATAAATAATGAAAACAGAAACAACCCAGGAGATAGGGCTGAGGAAATGGCTCAGTGGGTAAGAGTGATTGTCACACAAGCATGAAGACCTGAGTTCAAACCCCCAGCACCCACAAAAAGAGCCAACCATGGCCAGCCAATCCTGTAACCAAAAATGTTAGCTCCAGGTTCAGTGAGAGACCCTGTCTCGAGGGAGTAAAACAGAGAACGATAGACAAGAACCCCCAATGTCTTCCTCCACATGCAAACAGCACACACATATGCATCATACACAAAACATTCATAGAACATACACATATACCACATGCAACACATGCATGCAAAACACACACATACACCATATACAACACATGCATACAGTGCACATATACACCATACACAATGCATGCATGTAACAACACATGCAACACATACATATAACACATGTATACAAGACACACAGCTACACCATACACAACATGTATACAACACACACAGAGATATACCATACACAACACATGCATTCAACAGCACACGTAGACACAGACACATACACAGGAAGGAAACTACCTCAATCTTTCTAAATAGAGCACATCTACTCTTTTTAATAACAAAGACACACCAACAAATTAAAAACCACTCTAATGCTCCTCTAACGAGCTCACGTGCACAAAGGGCAGCTCCCCAGTCCATCCCGTAGCTAACCTCTAACTGAATCTTCACATGCAGTAGCTATTATGTAGAACAAAACGTATGACCTAATTTAACCTCACTGTGATCTAAATATCTCTAATTGGCAAGATCTGAGCTGTAGAACTAGATCTGGGCCAGCAACAGTGGTGTGACCTTGCGCAAGTCAGTGCTTCCCTGGATCTCCATTTATCTGTCTCTGGGAGGTGGTGTCCATGAGCATCTCTTTAACTACGTGAAATTCTGCTGTGAGTTATACATAAGCCCTGAAGTTTATGAAAGAGCTGAGGGTGTACAAGAGCAGCCACATATCCCAGGGAAAACAAACAGCCTAAAGAATCTCTATGTCCCCTAGCCAGAGCTGAGATTTTTACAGCTTGTACCACCCCTGGCTATAAGATAGTAAATGTACATAGAATATAGTATACTATATTCCATTATGCAATACGTGGTACCTATAATGTGATGGTAACAGACTATAATACTATGTTATGCCACGATCTCACTCACTCCTGGGCTTGTGCCTTAGATATAGACACAGATAGAACGGAAATTAAGTCATAAGGCTAGGCTCTGACCCATTGCTAATATGGCTGCCATTCTTCAAGGATTTATTTTAAGGGACTAGAAGGAAACTCCTTAAGTAGCTGAGCACTGGCTCGCTCCCACTTATATTAGAGTCCCTAAGTGTCTGTTCTTCAGCCTGGTGGAGAGGAGGAGCCATTACTAGAAAGCCTGTGGGCAGAGGGGAAGTGGATGAAGTCATTACCATCAGGTCACCCTAACCAGGGCTGCCTCTCACCTGGGATGCTGAAGCATCCTGTCTCATAGGACGCTCTGGGATCATTAGCACAGAGTGAACGCCATAGAGCTGGTCCTATCCCTTGATTAGTCAGGATGGGACTAGGTAAATCTATTAACCTTGACCTAGGAAACTCTAAACCTACATTCAGAAATTTCTAGAACTCAATCCCCAAGAGAAAGACAAGTCTTGAAACTGCTTCTGCGGAGTTTGTTGAAGATTGTAACCTGTCACAGATACACCTGTTAGGTCAAATGAAAATCATTTAAATTGAAAGGAAATTAATATGGAACTAGGGTAAAGTACCATAAGGTAAGGTAAGGTCTACTAGCAACCCTCAAACTACAACCTCTTCATCATCTGTTATCTCCTCTCTCTACCCTTTATTCAAATGTAAGTTCCACCTGAAAAAGGTTCTATCTGCTGTTTCCTGTTAAACCCTAAACATGGAGAACATTGCTTCATGCCATGAATATGTGCTCAAAGAATAAAGCTAAGTTTTTTGTCTATACCAAAGACATTATGGTGGTTCTGCATGGTAGTCTGTCATTCTCTCTCTCTCTCTCTCTCTCTCTCTCTCTCTCTCTCTCTCTCCTCTCTCTCTCTCTCTCTCTCTCTCTCTCTCTCTCTCTCTCTCTCTCTGTGTGTGTGTGTGTGTCCATAGTTACTTAGCTATGATAATGAGGCAGAAAACGAAAACCCAGCCCTCCACTACAGCTGCCTACTTTGTGTATGACTTTTTGCAGCTGAAACACTAAAGCCATCAGCTACAGCCCTAAACCCTTAAGATTATCAGCTACCAAAAACAGGAAATGAGATCCAATTTTAACTACCTATCAGGAGTTAACCTCCTTACAGACTGCCCCGAGAAAGATGACCTGGATCATGATCCTTCATTAAACAGAAAATGTCAAGGAAATTAAAGAGAAAAGTTCCTGAAAAAGATGACTAAGAAAAGGAACCCAAATGATGATAGAATAATTGGGGGTTCCTAATGCAGGATAATCCAGATAACTGAAGGCAAGCCTCAAAATCAGGGCAACGGGCAGAAGGCAGAAGGGGTAGAGAGTGTGTTTATTAATGAAATATTTACATGGAACATCCAGATTCTGCCATGTCATAGGGACCTTGATGAAAAATGTGGAAGAAATACTGTCCCAGAAAATGATTTATTGAAATCAGGATTTGTGATTCAAAGTTAAGACAGAAATAAAAGCCCATAGCAGAATCCTCACGGTGCCAGCAGAAAAATTCAGCAAGAGGAAACCCCCAGCAGACAGGACCACGCTTTCAGTAATAGCTGATTAATTTTTTAGTCAATTAATATCTGATTTCACATCACACAGTTATGAGCAAAGGCTTATCAGACTCTATAGCACTAAATTTAATCAAATACTTGTCCATTTTGCAAGTGCATGTTCCCTCCCAAGGTGCTGAGCTGACAGAATCAATAATCCCATTGGTTGGAGAAGAACACAATGTCATCAGAAGAATTGGGACAGGACTTTCAAAGTCAGCCCAGGAAAGGCATCTAAGGCCACTTCACCCCATGAGACTCGGGCGGGCGACACAATTATCTTAGAAGGCACTTATTTTCTTCATTTTGGCTTTGTCTTGTCTGTTTGTTTTCATTGAGAACTAGTGAATTTCATTAGAGTTGCCTACAGGAGCAGAGATGAGGTGTTAGTAACAGGAGTATGGGCAACGTACCCGAGGGCGTACTACAGAAAATGTCTCCCCGGCCCCCAGGAACTACTAACTGCCAAAGCTCCTCAGTGACAGAATGTTGAGGGACCCGATCTCGTGCAGGTTTTGGAGCACAGCTGTTGAGAGAGGCAAAGCCAAGGAGAGGCAGGGGCCCCGGGAAGCACTTGCCTGGCGGGAGATATTCTCAGACTCCTATGCAGTAAAATGATGTCACTCCCGATTTGCAGATGAGGAAACTGAAGAATAAAAAGGCAAAATAACTTGCTCAAAGTCATCCAGCAAGTACATGACAGAGCCAGGACAATCATAAGCCCTGGGTCCCAATGCCATGCTGTCAACCATCCCTACAAGCCTGGGTTCCAAGGAGGGAAGCAGACACCCACTTCATCTGCTCTCCACCTTCTGGGCCTCCAAGCTAACACCGCCAAGGTGTTCTCATTAGCTAGAACCAGCCCAGATACCTGTACAGACATACCAGGCCTGTCAGGTCAACAGAGCCAAACCAAACCAGTGAAGCTTCTAGAAACTGCTGAGTGAAGTGTGAAAGTAAACCAACCCATGAAATCAGGTAGACCCACCAGAAACAGGAAAATAACAAAGACAACCAATGCGCAATTGAACTGCATTACAGTGAGAAACTGAGCTGGCCTAAACCTGTGACCTAGAACAAGTCTGTTCTTGGTTTAAATAGCATGAGCTGGGTACAGTGGTGCATGCCGAAATACCAAAGGTAGGAAACAGGAGGACTGCCACAAGTTCAAGGCCAAAGTTCTAGGCCTATATATCAGGCTTTATCTCAAAATAAATAAATAAACAGCACAATCAACTGGGCCTTTGATAAGCCTCCTCCTATGCTAAGAGTCTGTGTCCCTGGTTCTCGCCAGAGCTTTTCCAGGCCTTTGCCCCAAGTAGATGCTGGAGCAACTGGAATGAAGTAAAAGCAACCTTCAATGTGCTCTTCTCTCTCAGGGTTTCAGCTCTGATCCAGGAGAATGGGGATGGCAAGATCTAAGCAGTCTAATTCTTGGTTCTTCTTTGAGGACCCTAGAAAGGAAGTATGGCAGAGAACAGCCTATAATAGAAAATGCAGGCTTCCTCCCAATCAAACCACCGTTTTTTGACGTTGAAAGCAAATACATTCAAATCACTCCAAAGGCATTTTTTTCCATGACTTGATTCAATCCCAAGACCCATGGTGGGACTCACTTCCTAAGCATAGGAACAAACCAAAGGCTTCATTTACCCCAAGTGATCCACATGCTATGTTCATGAAGGAAATAAAATTTGGCATGCATGTACCTGAAGAGGAGTTCAAAGTCAAGCATCCCTTTTTCAAGGAGAATTTTGAATTTTCACATCTCGATTTTATGTGAGGTTTAAAAAAGGATTACCATCCCTCCTGTGAATCTAGAGCTATGGTCCCCTCCCAGGTGCCTGGAGCTGTGGTCCCCAACGACGAGCCATAGTCCTATACTCCTCTGCTGGTGAGCTGATGGTGAAGCCGATTGGAGGATGGAGGACTTCTAGATGTTGGGTAGCATTTCGGCCTGCTCTGAGTGGCTGCGTTCCCCAAAAAACCCCTCCCCCAAGGTCCCAAGTTGTACATGGCAGTGATTTTGACTCTGTATTTGGCTTATGTTGGGGACAGAGAAGGTTTCTGTCATTTGAAGATTCTAGTTTGGGGAGGACTGATTCTCAAGAAGGGACATCCCACCTCCCTTGATGACCAGCTGTGGTCTTGACTCCACACATGGTCCTGGGGATTCAGGTCTTGACGTTGAATGCCTTCCCATTCTCAGGCACCAAGAGGTTTTCCTCTATTACTCTTCTACAGCCCAGTGTACCTTCACCTGTGCCCTACAGAAAATGTAAATCACCTAATTGAACTTCTAGAAATAAAAATCACAGTCTGGGAAGTTAAAAGCTTTTTTCAATAAAAAGTGTTGTCAATAAGAAGAAATCTCACTCGGACTTTGCAAAGAAGTTCCATGTGTTTACACCATATATCACCATCTAGTATCTCCACTGATACATCCAGAAGATTAACTGGGACTGTGCCATTCATTGTAGAGGAGTTAAAACTCCAGGAAAGAGTTGGAAGACCAGCAGCTACAGTTCTCATTTTTTTTCCTGGGGTTTACAGAGTAGAAGGACAGGTGTGCAGCATGTATTTAGCAGTACGTGATTGCCAGGTCCTGTTCCCTGACAGCTGAACTCCCAAAGTGGACTGATCTGTACCACCGACGGAGAAAGAGGGGATTGGGTGCTGATTTGGAACAAAGCTTTGTCTCTGTGGCTGCTTCAAAGAACAAATGATCATGCTATCCCAAAATCTCTGGGGCTCAGTGAAGTATCTCCAGTTTGGATCTCTATCAAGGTGAGCATGGCATTCAGGAAGGCCTGGAAATTAACTGGCATGATACCGGGACAGTAATTGCTTCACTAATCCCACTCATGTTTCAGTTCTTGGCTTGCACTGGCTTTGAAGGAATTCATAAAATCTTTTGCATTTGTCTTTTGTTCAACTACAAAATACTGATTTCTACAGAATAGGGATTTCCTCCTAGTCTACACTTTTAGATTTGAAAAAAATCAATGTTCAGAGGGAAATTATTAAAATAAATATAGTAAAAACTTAGAGGCATTTTGTATATACCAGCTGTGACGGTTAGTGTTAACCGGGAACATGGGCCTCCGGGCACACCTGGGAGAGAGCGTCTTGATTGTGTTAATAAAGGTTGGAAAACCTGCCCGCTGTGAGTTTCACCTTTCCGTGGTTGAGATCCTGGACTGTGTAATCAGATAAATAAGACCAAGCAGCAGCAGCATCTGTTGCTCTCTGCTCCTGATTGTGGAAGTGATGTGGCCACCTGCTTCGAGTTCCTCCTGCCTTGACTTCCCTGTCATGATCTACTATAGCCTTAAACCATAAGCCAGAATAAAGCATTTCTCCCTTAGGTTGCTTTTATCACAGCAACAGGAAAAGAAACCAAGACACCAGTGATAATCTAAAACAGTGCCCAGCACATCTGGGAAGGTAAGCATAAGGAATGAACAGAAGCCAATAGACAAATCTTCAGAGGTAAGGGGTTCCCACTCTAGAAGCAATGTGAAAAACTGCCCAGAGACATTGTAATGGAAAGGTGTCATCCTGAGTCACTCTTGATTCATGCATAACATGAATCAAGTCACTCATTGTCCGTGTGATAATGTACTGAATTACTTGACTTTTATTTCCCCTTTAGTTCCAATAACACACAATTCTAAAATTACAAAGAGGGAGTGTAGAGATGGCTCAGCAGTTAAGAACACTTGCTGCTTTTGAAAAGGACTGGGGTATGGTTCCCAGCACTCACATTGGGTAGCTCACAACCACCTGTACTCCAGTTCCAAGGGATCTGATGCCTTCTTCTAGCCTCCACAGGAACTTGCGCACATGTAGTGCATATACAAACAAGCAGGCACACACACACATGCATACATACAACAAAATAAATTTTAAAATTTCAAAGAAATAATAAAAGGAAAAAGTAGACTATGCAAAAAAAACCTTTTATAACTGTCTATTGCAGTGAGCAAACTTTAAATAGTCTTTATCATGAGAAGTGGCTCACTGTGATAGGATCCAGAATCACTAAAGAGACAAGCCCTGGTCATGTCTCTGAGGAAGTGTATAGCTTAGATTATTTAAGGTGGGAAAACCCACCCTAACTGTGGGCAGCATCATTCCATGGGTTGGAGTTCTAGACCGAGTAAAAAGGAGAAAGCAAGCTGAGCACCAGCATACATCTCTCTCTGCTTCCCGAACATCGTTGCCACGTCGCTCTCCTGTTCGTATGCCTTTGTTGCCAGCCCTTCCCCACCTTCACCCCTCAAACTGAGCCAAAATAAACCCGTAAGTTCCTTCCTTAAGTTGCTTTTGCCAGGTGTTTTGGCACAGAAATGACAGTAATTAATACATCCCCCATTAGTCAAATCACCCAAGCAAGTTTCCTGTCAGCCCCTTTAATTTGTGCAATGACTAAAAACCAGTTCATTGGGCCAATCAATTATGTGGCATGAACCTCATTAAGGATAATTTTCTCTTGTAGGAAATACAGTAGCCAGGATGAATGTTCATCTAGACCTGACTTCAAAGAGACCTGTGCAAGCCACAAAGGAGCCATCGCCACATGACTGAAGTCCAGACCCAAAGGAAGGTCATCAAGATAAGACATCAAATCCAAGATAGCAAATCTTGCCAGACTTTGCACACTAATGAAAAACAGACCCAACAGAACGTTGTAGTGCCAGCAGATTCCAGAAAAGCTAGCCTTTGTTCCAAGGGTTAGTCACCAACTCCACTGATGTCCACGCCAAATGACAGGATGAGCTGGCCAACCCCATAAAGGGCAAGCAACCAAAACCAGAAATTTAAGCCAGGCCAATAACACTAACAATACTTTTTTTTTAAGATTAAAAAATATTTTGTTTATTATTTCTATTTTTTGTTTGCATGTGAAACATTTATTTAAATAGAAATACCTTCCTCAATAGTGGAACAATATTGTTTTTTAGAAGAAGCATTTCATTACAGCTTTAACATACTCAATAACAGTTTCCAGAGCAAAGATACGTCTCTTTCAAAAGTGGCTATAAAATTTTTAGGTTCACTGTTGAATTATATGGGGATAAACTAATAATACTTTTAAGTAATTCTCTAAAACATGTATTTATGTACTATTCAGAAGAAACATAGCAATATAATTTTCAAAGTATTTAAATTAATGAGCAATTGCTGACCTCAGATAGTATAATGCATCCTCCAAGCAATAACAGAGAATTACTAAGTGTTAGTATCTAATATTTTCGACCTACCCAGTGTTGGCTACAAACAATCTATGGAAGTGATGCCTAATTAAATTTGAAGTCAAGCTAAAATAGGACCTAATAAAAATCTTTGGAAATTTTTAGAGTTTGAGATCATTTTTGACATAAGGTTGAAGGAGAATAAAACAACATTCTAGATCTTTCTTTGCATCATATCTCAGTTACCTTCTCCTCCTCACCTGTATCTAGACTTGTCAGGTAGGCCTGGATTTCTGTAGCTTCCTATGAGCTGATCTTTCCAATCCACTGTGACAATTAATCTTGGCTAACTTGATTGGATCTGAAATCAACAGAGACAAGCTGTGGGGGAACCTGTAAAGGACTTCCTTGACCAGGTTATTTGAAGTAAAAAGACACCCTAAATGTGGGCAGCTGCTTCCAGCAGAAGCCAGATAATGTAAGTTTGAGGGGAAAGCTTTTACCTCTTGCCTGTTTGCCTTCATGTCTTGCTGGCAGGTTCATCTACCTGTTGCTGCCACTGCTGCTGCTGATCCCATTGCTGCTGAGTGCCTTCACTGGTATCAGAATCCAGCTTCTACAGGCTTCCAACATGAACTGAAGACCAATGACCCTCCAGGAATCCCTCAAGCCTTCAGCACCAGGTTGGGGCTGCTGAGGCGATCAGCCTAGTGGACTAAGCAGCTGCCAGGTTCATAGCCTCTCCAGTCCAATGAGACAGCCACTGTGGACCTCCCCAGACCACACCATATGAGACAATCTAATGAAACCTTTTAACATATATTCATTTCATCAATTCCATTCCTCTAGAGAGCCCTAATAAAAATACAAGAACCCAGTTTCTCAACACTGACCTGACCTAGTCCTGAGTGAGCCTGGTATCTAAATCAGACTCCAGAACTGTGCCCTGCCTGCTCTTAGCAGAGATTTCCCTCCCGTTCCCGTCATTCCTTTACTCACTGTTATACAGAAGTCCCACCTCCTGATCGTCACTCATAATGTTCTTTTTTTTTTAAGATTTGTTTTATTTTCAATTATGTGTTCTTAAGTGCGTCTGTGTGTAGGTACATGCACACAAATTCAGATGCCCACAGAGGCCAGAGGAGGGCATCAGATCTCCTGGAGCTGGAGTTTCAAACTCAAGTCATCTGCAAGAGCAGTACATGCTCTTAACCACCTCTACAGCCCCAATAATTCTTTAATTACGTCGATTGCCACTGATAGCAAAGTGTGTCTCCCTCCACAGCCCCAAAGCCAGTTTGTAAAAAGTTACTGGTTCGTTATGGTAGTTAATTAATTCTATGAATATAATTAGACTTGAAGTTCACGAAAAACCCTAGGCTATAATTTCCATGTCACTATGGTACATGTTTCATCAGACTTTATTGAGATTTCAGAGTGAGCAAGTGAAATAAATTTCTTTCTTTCTTTCTTCCTTTCTTTCTCCCTTCCTTCTTTTCCTTCCTTCCTTCCTTCTTTCCTTCCTACCTTCCTTCCTTCCTTCCTTCCTTCCTTCAAACCTGTGATGGTGACCCACACCACACAGTAAACAGGGGAAATATAGACAAATCTCTGATATCTCTCCCACTCCCATTTCCAAAAGCAAATTTCTATAGCTCACAACAGAAAGCAGTTGCAATGGAACCCCGCCCCCCCAAAAAAACACATTTTATTCATTACCTAAAGACAAGACACAAACAATAAAAGCAAAGGAAGAGGGCGGGAGTCTTATTTTGAACAGCTTAACTTAGAAGAATTTCTACAGCTGGGGAGGACAATTACCTGTGAGCTTCAAGGTAACTAGGCAAAAGATCAAAGGGGAAGTACTTTTTATCTATCACATAAATTCATCAGTAGAGGTTCAACTTGCTTCATTTTGAACTCGAAGGAAATTTCCACATGTCATACTATATTAAAAGCACTCAGCAACATGGTAAATAATATGCCAAACAGCTGTTTTATAGAAAGGATTATCCTGTATAGCTATTTCTTACCTCAGGAAAAGAACTGAGGGCCTAATGTTAGCCTTACTCAATTAATGCAATTCTGTTGGGAACTAGAAAGATGCAGCCCAGGTGCATAGCACTGTGGTTCTGTGACTTGGTACAGGAACAGATCCTGATACTGTGTGTTGTTCTGCTGGGACTTCTAAATGGAGCAGTATATAGATGATGCAAAATGGAGGCCACCAGGATTTCCTGAAAGGAGCTGACCAGAGCACTGTTCCTCTGACATAGGAAAATATAAGGGTCACCCTGACAGCACCACCTAATATCCCTAGGGAGAAGGATCTTGGGAAATGCCAGAAGGGTCTGGGAAGATGGCTCAGTGGGTAAGGTGTTTGTTGTGCAAAGGCAAAGACCTGAGTTCAGATTCCCCTGTACCCATGAAAAAGCAAAGCACAGCATCTGTAACCCAGTGCTAGGGGCAGGGGCAGAGACAGGTGGATCTCAGGGACTCATAAGCCAGCCAGTCTAGCCTAAATGCCAAGCTCCAGGTTCTCAGTGAGAGATCCTGTCTCAAAAAATAAGATGGACGGCAATAAAGGAAAATAGCCAACATCGACCTCTGACCTCTACAGGCACATGTATAATCAAATGTACTGAGAGAGAGAGAGAGAGAGAGAGAGAGAGAGAGAGAGAGAGAGAGAGAGAGAATGCACCGTGCTTCGTATACTCAAGGCAATACTCAGTACTCACACAGCTCAGGACTCTTCCTCTGTTTCACAGATAAGGGAAGAGCTGGTAGAAGGATTATCCAAGTGTGCCCTCTGTCACAAGTGCCTAAAAAATGACTCTGTCCAGTATTTCTGGTCAGCAAGCCCACAGCAGCTGGAGCAGCCCCCACCAGGATGTTCTGGCAACCACATGCCCATGGGGCAACTAATGGCTTGAAGGCTTGCACGGTGCTTCCTAGATACAGAAATGCATCTGCCCAAAATAGCATTCTGATCTGACCACTCTGCAAAGTGACACAGAGAAAAGCGAGAGAAGAAAGCACTGTACAAGGCAGCGGAGAATTTCTGACAGACCAGTGCCTTTGAGAATGCCAAGCCTAGTGTTTTAATCAAAGGTCACTGGGAACTGACATCTTTCATGACTGTTACACAAATATCCAGAATGGCCTTGCTGGGGGTGCCGGTATGCATCGCCAATGTTGTTCTTTGTTTCTTTAGGATTTTTGTTTGTCTTTTGTTCTTCTAGAATTCAGGTTAAAGTTACTCCATAATATTTGCCTCAACAGATTATAGCCACTTAAGAACTGCATGTTGCCTGTAGTTGTTATCACCCCAACACATTTTACCAAAAGAGCGTTGTCTGTGAAAACACACCTTTGGTGGCAGCACACATCTGTATATCAGCACTTGGGAGGCTGAAGCAAGGGGATGACAAGTTTGAGGCCAGCCTAGAGAAAAAAGGGGACAGGAGATGGGAGTGGGCGGAGAAAAAAAGGAGAAACGACGAGGAGAAGCTAAATGTCTTGCATATGTTTTAATGTTTTCAACAACACCATATTGTTTATAATATGAAAGATAAAAATTTTAGTATAAAGAGGAAGGAAATGGAGGAAACAGTAGGGAAGGATGGGGACAAGAAGTCAGTAGGGCTATTTGCTCTCAAATGTCACGATAATAACAGGCTCCAGCCTGCTCTCGGGAATGTGATCAAGCCCACATGAATCTGACCACAGAGAAACCATTCCCACTGGAGCATCCACGGCAGCGACTCTGCGACCCTGTGCCTAACAAAATGTATGCAACACTGAGAATTCTGAAGTCCAAACATACAACAAGTACCGCCTCACATGCCGCCCAGACTCAAGCAGTAGGGATGAAGAGTTTCCAGGTTGTGGTCTCCTGACCATGACCACCCAACTTCAGACATGAAGTTCTCCTGCCTCTGAGGATCTGGCTGTGGAGCTGCCTCCTCCACCTCCACCCATCATCTAGGCCTTTCTGAAGGACTTGGGTGGGATGATACATGCTGGTGACATGCACTTATGACCTTCACCTTCATATCTGCCCAAGGAAAGACAAGCATTGGGGATACCATGTGCGTCACTGTGTCCCTGGCAGCATACGAGCAGTTTCTAATATCTGGATCCAGAAAGAATGCACATTTTTCCATAAGAAGCAAGAATAGATCTTACAAGTAGTGGAGACATGCGACGGAGAAATAAAAATAATGATTTTTTTTCTAAATTAACAACACACGGAGAATTCTGAGTATAGGAACACAAGAAATGTCTTCTCAGCGCAGCTCAAAGCAACTTGGCACATCAATCGTTGGGGCCTGGCATCAGCATCTCCCTCCGGAGCAAAGCTGCTGAGCCAGATCCTGGTGATGGAGAAGTCCCTGAGGACCCAACATCCTTCACCAACCATTTCTGCTCCCAAATCGCTGTGCTAGCAGTCCTTACCAGGCATCCAGAAATCACGGTTACTTATGGACAGAAAAAAATAAAACATAGTCATTAAAGAGGCCTGGCCCAGCCCAGCCTCACAGGCATGATGTGTGAATGGCACTGTTGAAACAGCCACATGTTCAGAGCTGAAGCTGACTGCAGCTTGGTTCTATTGAGAAAGACCCTTGTGTGTCTTCTACACATCCAAGGTTGACAGGGCCCCTTGCCTTCTCTTGCTGACTGGAGTAAGCTAATGGCTCTGCTACTACACCTGCATGTGATGCTGTGATGGTAATCTCTAAGTCTATATTCTTCTTTACACAGGGTGAGTTACAAAGACCCCATGAAAGGAGCTTGGCTGATGCTTGGGGAAATGGATCATTCAAAACTACAGTCTAGGGGCTGGAGAAAGATGGCTCATCAGTTAAGAGCACTGGCTACTCTTGCAGAGGACCTGAGTTCAGTTCCCAACACCTATATGGCAGCTAACAACCATCTGTAATTCCAGTTCCAGGTGATCTGTCACCTTCTTCCAACCTCCATGGGTATTGTACAACATGGAGGCAGTTACATACATGCAAACAATACGCTCATATACACAAAAATATTCATATACATATAGATACATATATGTATTAGAGGAATATAACGTAGTTTCTGTGAGGTGATTCCCAGAACTGGAAACTCAACAAGGGAAGAGGGTGTAGGGCATGAGCATCTGGCATCTAAATACACAGCAGTAGGTGGTGCCCATTCTGTGCCACGACAACAAACACACTAAGATAAAAGCACTTACAGCACAAAATGCAGAGGATTCCATCTAGCGCAGTGTTGTCCCTTAGGACTCGCTGTGTGGATGGAAATGTGCCCTCCGCCCTACCTGCAGGGTGGACACCTGCAAGGCAGCCCTTCGGCACTCAAAATGTGGCCACCGAGAGTAAGTGGCAGATTTTTTATTTACTTGCAAATAATTCATTATTAACTTAAACCACCATATGTGCCTAGTGGCTACTAAATCAACCTGGGTCTAATGATTAATTTCAACTAAGAAATAAGAGAAATGTGTGAAATTGCCTGTCAGTGAATTTTTTGGCTACTTTTTATACTTTTTCTCTACTTCCAATTTTTCTGCTAATAAGCACGTTACTTTTATAATTAATAACTTTTATAATTAGTATAATTACTATCATTAGATTAAGTAAATAAATGCTGACAATATCGGAAGAGTGAGAAAGGGCAATCTCCACACTCTATACCTACCATTCTGACTGTCATTATGAAATTGAAAGAGCCAGGCGTGATGGTGCACCCCTCTGATCCCAGCACTCAGGAGGCCAAGGCAGGAGGATCACAAGCTCAAGGCCAGCCAGGGCTACATGGAAAGGTCCTGTCTCAAAAATAATATTAATAAATAATAACCAATAAAGATGAAAATAGTGCTTGTGCCCAAAGAACCACCCAGCTAACAGCTCCAGCGCAAACAGGCCTGCAGTTCATGCCACTCCATAGCTGGCTGTCCCTTAAGCACCTGAATTTGCTGAACTTGTTCTCACTTCAGGCTACCTAAGCCATCCCCTGCCTTAAGCCATCTTTCCAAATTGCTCCAAATCTCCTTAAAATTCACTCCTGGGATTAAATGTCAGCTTCTACCCAACACAGCCAGCCAGCTCCCTTCTCTCCTGTGACTTTGTTCTACTCACTGCACAGAGCTCCACCACCTACCACCGTCTTGCTTATTACCCTTGTCCCTCTAAAACTGAATGTAATCCCTGAGACAGCAGGAATTACGTGTGCCTTTTCACTGCCCTGTGCCCACCACCAATCACAGCATCTGCAATGCACTGGTGTTTGACAATAGCCAGAGTCTCAGTATTTCCAAAGGTGTCTCAGAGACTCTGCTTTTATGTGTTTTTAATTGATTCTTTTGAGAATTTCATACAATTTATTTTGACAGTATTCAGACCCCGTTCCCCCATCTCCACCCCATGTTACTACCCTGGCCCCTCCTGACTTCATGTACTCTTATTATTTTTAAGGGGTTAATGAGTTTAGTTTGTGTCCCCCCAAAATGCTCTCAGGTGTGAGACCATCCCCTGGAACCTGGTCAACCTAGCCTGTGCCACACCCTTAAAGAAAACAGACTCTCCCAGCAGCTGTCATTTACCAATCATTCCTCAGCTAGGCCTGGGGCTTCTTTCACATCTCTCCCGTCCATGCCAGGATTTTAACTGGCTTACGCGTGAATCGATCTTGTTTGTGCTGTCACAAGCACTGTGGGTTCATATGTGCAACTGCCTTGTTGTGTCCAGACTACACAGTTTCCTTGTATCTGTCCACATCTCCTCTGGCTCTTACAATCTTTCCACCCCTCTTCAGCAATTATCCCTGAGTCTTGCGAGGAGAGGGTGTGATGTACGTGTAATTTTAAGATTGTGTGTTGGAGAAGGAAAGGCTCTGAACTCCAGCCACCAGGCTGTCTGGGCAGGTCGTAACTGCCCTCGCCTCTTGCCCCTCTTCCAAGGGGCTGTTACAAGTACTTCAAGGGGCTGTGAGAATTTATGGGGTAACAGAAGAAAACATTCAGTGCCCACATGCCTGGCACGAAGAAATGCTGAGAAAGTATTAGTGGCTGTTATGATGTGAAGATCATTGGTTTGTGGGAACAACAGGGACATTTTTGCAGAAATGTATCATTTCAATGAAAGAAAGAGAGCAGTGAGGCTTCAACGGGTGCCTTCTACAGCTCCTCTCCCAGGACATCTAACAAGGCACAACAACGCTTACAGATTTCAATGGCAGCACCGATGTTCCCAAGGATCTGAATTATGTGGAGCTCAGGAAGAACAGCTCGTCTCTGCTCATGAGGCGTTCACAGGGAAGCCCGGCCTGAGGCTGGAGTCACAAGCGGACTCACTGAGTCTCGTGTCTGGAGTAAGCTGGGGTGGCAAGATTCCGGCCACTGGAAAGAAGACAATGGGGCCCTGCAGCATCCATGTCTCCCTACTTGTCTGTACAACACGGCAGGCTGAAGAGGAAGGCTTCTTCAGTGGAAGCTCAAAGATGGAGAAGGAGAGACAAAGATATCCACAGAGATTAAGAGAAGAGGTTGAGACAGAGAAATCAAGAAAGAGGTGACAGCTGTGGGGCATCTTTACTCCAGTCTCAGAAGTCACAGTGCCTCCTTTCCACCATGTTTTCCTTACAGAAGGAGTCATTAGACTGTCCACGTTCAAGGGGGACAGACATAGGCTCAACCTCTTGATGGAAGAATGGCTTCTGGAAGAGAAGATGGGAAAGGGACTAACTAACAGTCTGGGAGTCATTTCCTCACTAGTGACTACCACCCTGTGGGACAGGAGGTTTGGTGAATGCAACTGTTGGCTAACTACACACCACTCAAGAGACTGAAGCACACCGCCCACTCCTCAAACCCATCATCAGCGACAGAGCCCTGTGCAGCCGCCTTTCTTCCCTGTTTGCACCTCCAGAGACGCTCCTCACCCTCTGCTCTTTGTTCAAACACCTTGCTTCCAGGGCTGGGCACACCTGGATGAATCCAAGGACAGGAATCTCATCTGAGCTTTCACGTTCACATTCATCACCGTCCCTCAGATAGCCAGACTTAACAGCAGCCCAAAGCACAAAGGTCAGACAGCTGTGGACTGCTGGCAGACACAGGCCTCCCTGGGTGTTCAGTGCCCCCATAGGCTAATCACCCAGAAACCATCTTGTTCTCTCATCAAAGACAGGCTTCCAAGTTCTACTTCACGTGATCTCGGCTCATGTTTTCAAAAAGAGAGGACTGACAGGCCACTGCTGTCTGACCACTCTTCCATCTGTACCTACTCATTATTGCCTTAAGGCAATAGTAGGTCTTTGAGAACACTGGGAACTGGACCTGACTCCACCAGCCCTGGCAGGTTCTGAGGTTCATGTTCAGCTTGCAGTGAGGCAAGTGAGGGCAGCCCAGTGAGGGCAAGAGTGAGGCATGAAGCCCGTCCAGGAGGGGCTAGCGCACAAAACACTGTCACATCCGACTTCCAGAGCTGCCAGTTATCAGTTCAGGGGCTTCTCAGGAGGGTTGTACAATGAAGGAAGCCACAGCTGGCTTTTGGCAGTGCTGTCACAGGCATGAGGTCCCCACTTCCTAGCCTCACTGGCGCCAGCACAGATAGAGCCTCCAAACCTGCTGCCCTTGACTTTGGGGAAGAATTGCAGTCTCTGGGCTACAGATGGTAGAGCACTACAGACCTGTACTCAAAAAGCAAGCCTCATCTCATGTTACAATCCCCCTACTGTGAGATCCAGAGCAAGCCACTCACTGGCAGATATACACCTGCTTCAGAAGGTGGTTGTATGATTAAATGCCTCTGGAAGTACCTTTGACATTTGCTAAATGACAGCTTAATAAGGTTAAAAGCATGGAACGAATTGGGCTGTTGTATATGCTAAATGCTGATCATGCTGCTTTTCTTAGATCCTGTTTACATGCCACAGTTGGGTTTCATTTCTCCAAGAGAGGACTGATCTTGAGGTCTCCACATCCCATCCCTTAAAGTCCTCCTCTTTATGCAACACAATTGTATAAATGTGAGACATCAAGAGACATTTATTTCTCAAGAAGAACTCCTGAGATGGTCCCAATGGATTTCCAAGTCACCTGTGTGCGTTATTAATGAGGAAGGACTCTGCAGGCCACCGGGAGCTGGGCTGGAGTAGGAGATGGGACTGAGCGAGCTCTCTCTCTCTCTCTCTCTCTCTCTCTCTCTCTCTCTCTCTCTCTCTCTCTCGGTGTGCTTGGCATTCTCATATTGCACTCTCTCCCCTATTTCATGAAGCGTCAGAGAGCTGTGTAAAGTGGAAGCGTTCTACCTATTCCCTTCTCCTGATATAACATCTGAGTACATGTTCAAACAGCCTACAGCCTGACACACCTGCCCTTTGTCCACCCACCTGTCCAGGTAAGGGGCCAGGGGTGATGGCTATTCCTCCTTTTCTTGATTTCCTACAAAACATCAATGCTGGTCCACTTAGACATGTAGGGGCACCTACAGAACCCATGTCCTTCCCACTTCACTTTCTCCGCCCCTCCCGGTGCTGGGGTTCCTCTTCCTTGGCTTGCTCTTAAAGGAGAAAGTTCATTATGACCTGTCCAGATTCATCATCTGGTCCACCTTCTCTTTAGGATCCAAGTCTCTGCTGTTGTCCATCTCCGGCCCCTGGGATGATTTTTCAGCTGTACTGTTTCCATTCCCACGGTTCTTTCTTGTTGGAGCAGTTTCCTTTGGCTGGCCAGAGGTCACTACTGCTTCTGGGAGACCTTGTATCTTTTCAAAATAATAACAATGATAATTTTAAGGGACTGGATAGATGGCTCAGCAGTTAGAAGCTGTGGTGTGTATGTATGTACACACACTGTGTGAGTGTAGAGGCCCAAACTTGATGTGTCTCTCTCAATCACTCTCTATTTTATTTATCAAGACAGAGTCTGGGTCTCTGAACCCAGAGCTTGCTGATTGTGGCTGGTCTAGATAGCCATTTTGTCCCAGTGATCCCCTGTCTCTGCCTCCTGAGTGCTGGGGTTACAGGTGGCAACCACACCTTCCGGGTTTTACTTGGGTTCTGAAGATCCAAACACCAATCCTCATGCTTGTATGGTAATTTCCCCCTGAGCCATCTCTCTTTTGTCTCTTTAATTCAGAGTATCAATCGATAGCCCAGGCCGACAGCAAACTCACCCCAGCCTCCCTATGCTGGGAGTGCAGGCTTGGTGTCTTGCATCTTCATCCAACACATCTCACTTGTGTCCTCCCACAACACATGAACTAGATAAGTCTGGTACAATCTGAAATGGAAGTGCAATCCAAGTTCTCCTATCACCACAAGATTCAAGAGTATTTTAAAAACTTGACTCATTTTATACATAACACCAAAAACTTGGGACTGAAAGAGGAAAGGTCCAGGGATCATCAAGGAAGAGTTGGAAAGAAGGGAAGAGCTGGAAGACAGGGAGAAGGACTGTGAAATGCTGTCATCTGGGAATGGACCAACCAATGAGCCATGACTTCACAACAGCTGTGGCTATATGAAATGAGTCTGTAGAAGACTGAGCCCTTAAACAGTCAATCAGGAATCAGGGAGGGGCCATGGGGCCCTGCCCTTCCCTGCTGAACTATGGAGTCCAGAGGAGGGACAAGTCTTCAGCTGTGTACCTGCATGGGAACCCACCGGACCGCAGTGGTTAGTTCCAAATCCATGGTCACACAGATGGTCTCAGTTAACCTCAGTGGGTCTCAACAAAAACATACATAAAAGATTTCATGAAAGAGAATTGTAGGGAAGAGGAGGTAAAATTAATAAAGATGGGAGGAAGGCTAGAGAGGGGGATTAGAGGAATCAGAATGCACTTTATACACGCACGCAATTAACTGTCAAAGAACAAATTCAATTGAAGTTTAATATTTTAGTTTATGTGTGCAAATACTTTGCCTGTATATGGGTAAGCAAATAAGTAAATAAAACAGCATCAAATCCCCTGGAACTGGAGGACAATTGTTAGCCACCATGTGAGTGCTGGGAATTGAACCCAGGTCCTCTGCAAGAGCAGCCAGTGCTCTTAACTGCTGAGCCATCTCTCCAGTCCCTCAACTGAAGTTAAAAAAGAAGAAAGAAAGAAAGAAAGAAAGAAAGAAAGAAAGAAAGAAAGAGAACTGAAAGAGGAGGGGGGTCAAGCCACACCTCAATTCTCACAGCTCACAGCTCTGGACAACCGGAACTTAAAAAAAGGAATACAGAGTTTCACTTAGCAAGAAAGGTAGAGTACAAGCGAGGGTAAAGAGAAGGCAGAAGAGAAGCAAATTTGAACACGGTAACGAGACACGGGACACGGACTGACAACCCAAGGCTTGAATTTAAATTTGAGTTTTTTTTTTATAAAATCAATAGTTTTAATGCAGGCAGACCCCTTTGAGTCGTGTAAAATATGCCTTAAACTTTTGAGTATGATTATTTTTAGTTTTCATTTTACTGAAAAGTTGAATTCTCAACTAGTGTTCAAAAAATGGACCACATGCATTAGCTTGGGACCTCGAGTTGGTTAAAACCTATGCTGATGAAGAGTCTTTTCCCAAAAGAGGATTTTTGCCAATTTAACTTTTCTTGAAAAATGGGAGACGTGACTGAATAGAAGTGACAGTGCATACCTTAATCATTAACTTATAAATCCAAAATGTA
>NW_008347891.1:914714-940793 GCF_000622305.1 Nannospalax galili
CCAAAAAAAAAAAAAAGTAGACCCACTTTTTTCTTTTTTCTTTTTTCTTTCACTCCACTCCAGGGTACATGTGTGAGCACAGTTGACTATTTTGGCACTATTCCAAGAGGGACTGCACCAAGTGTGATGGATAGACAGCTTTCCCTTTCAAGCAATACAACCATTACAGTCACATTGTCATTTTTTTAATTTTTTGGATGGGTTAACGTGATAACTAGGTGTCCCTGGTCTCAACTTGTTTCCTGATGGAGGAAAGTAAATGTACATGATTTTCATATTCTGTAGTCTGGGGGACTTAGCCTAGTTTTCTCCTGAAGCTCACTTAACTGATAATGCTGTCCTCCTTTAAAGCTCCTAGGGCCAAGGGAAGTTTGTCGATCCAGCACAGCATCAGTGGCATTCATATTTAGTCCTGTGCTAAGGCAGCTGGATGGGGGATGGACTTCTTTTAATGAGTTCTGTACATGAAATAGCAAATGTCAAAACTCCTGTGTGCCCGAATTCCTCATTCAAACCCATACATGACAATGTTCGTTTTTCAGACGTGTCATCCAGGGTTATATAAGTGGCAGCCACTTGCTCCTCCATAATTATTTACTACAAGACTCTGTGAGGCAGTGATCTCTGCATCCTGCCTAGCAGATTTCCCAGGGAATCCTAGATTCCTTCTATTCCAGAGTGGGAAATACCTCCTTTAGCTTCCGTGTTGCTACCGTTGGGAAGGTGTCCTAGTTAGCTTCTCTATTGCTGTGATAAAAACACTCGAGCAAGCCAACTTAAAGAGGAAAGGGTTTCTCTTATCTTACATCTCCCAGGTCACCGTGCATCACTGAGGGAAGTCAGGGCAGGAACCTGGAGGCAGGAGCTGAAGTACAGGCCGTGAAGGAAAGCTGCTTTCTGGCTTGCTCCTCTAGCTGGTGCTCAATCTGCTTTCTTATATAACACAGAACTGCCTGCCCAGAGGTGGCACCACCCACAGTGGGCTGGACCCTCCCACATCACTTGACAATCTAGAAAATGTCCCACAGACATGGCCACAGGCCAATCCAATGGAGGAAATTCCTCAATTGAGGTTCCCTCCATCTGGGTGTGTCAAGTTGACAACTGACGCTATCTAGTACAGACAGTGTTATAGGTTGAATGGCATCCCACCTCAGATAATATGTTATATGACATCCTAACCAGCAATGTCTCAAAATTTGAGCTTACTTGAAGATGAGGTCTATATGGAGATAATCAAGTTAAAATGGGTTATTAGAATGGAACCTTAATCCAGTATGACTGGTTTCCTTATAGAATGGGGGCGACTTGAAACAAGATAGACAGAGGAAAGAAGATTTGAAGACACACAGGGAGAATGTGAAAGAAGAGGTTTGGAGGGATACACCAGGAGCTAGTTAGTCCACAGACATGGCATGGTCTCCTGCAGCCCTCAGAAGGAACCCAGCCTGTCAGTGCCTCAGACTTCTAGCCTCCACAGCTGTAGGACAATACATTTCTGTTACTTGAAGATGCCTGGTTGGTGGCACCCGCAGGCAACTTTGACACTAAAGTAGGTTTCTTGCTTGGGTTCTGATCTTGTTTCCAACTGCAGCAAAATCGTTGTCTACAGCCTCGTAGTTGATCCTGGGGTACCATGGTAGAGTCATGCCCACAGCTGATGATTCAGTCAGTCTGGGATGATGGATGCTGCGTGAAGTTGTGATATAAGTACAATGGCCCAGACTACAAGGGAAGCCCAGGTATAGAATGAATTCTTCAGGAAAGAAATATTACATCTGGAAACCCTCAAGTTGCTCAGTTTTCAGATTCTTCCTTATAAATAAATTTCAAGGTAGAATTAGCTGCAGGTATGTGGGTGAACAAAAATGCCTCCTGTAACTGGAGACACACGGGAGAACTCAGGTAGGGATATTCCAAGAGCTTCGGCCTGTGAGAGTAAGGAGGCCAAGGTGCACTTGGGTGCACTAATGAGACATTTATGTGTTGTGAAAGTGAGACCAGGGCTGAGTATGGTGAGTATGGTAGAGCTCTCCTTTAATCCCAGCCCTTGAGAGGCAGAGGCAGGCAGACCTCTATGAGTCAGAGGCCAGCATTGCCTATATAGTGAGTTCCAGGTCAGACACATAATAGGATCCTGTCTCAAAAAAAAAAAAAAAAAAAAAAAAAAAAGTGAGACCAGGCCTGGGAGATAGCCAAGCCAGTAAAATATTACCTTGTAAGCATGAAGATCTGAGTTCAGTTCCCCAAAACCCACATTAAAAAGCCAGGTGTGGTAGCATGCATGTGTAATCTCAGTGCTAGGGTAGTGTATACAGGCAAATTTCTGGGGAGAGAGAGAGAGAGATCAATGTCCTTCAACTGTCAGGTGTCAAATCCCCTGAACCCACCCTAAAGGATTTTGGGCATTGGACTTTGGCACCATAATCCAAATCCAGCTCTCTCTGGACTTTAAAGGTTCTAAAGTCCATCAATATATCCCAGGACCTGTAAGCAGTCCATCACACAAATGGATTTGCATAGTGTGGAAAATCACAACAAAAGAGGAAGTGACTGGGACTGGAGAGACGGCTAAGGGCGGCTAAGGGGCTGGCTGGAAACATGGCTCAGTGGTTAAGAGCACTGGCTGCTCTAATAGAGCCCTGGCATTATAACTCAGTCATGATTCCAGCCCAGACTCTCTGCTTCCTGACTGCCAACATGTAACCTACTGTCTCATGCTCCTGCTGCCCCAGCCACAGGCCATCTCATCATATTTTCCCCTTAAATTGCTTCTTTCATCACAGAGATGAGAAAAGTAACTACTGAAGATGTTTTATAGTAAACAATATGGAAATGTGCCTACCTCCTCCCAGATGGGTCCACACAGCAGGAGGCCACACCACGTGCTCCCAAGTGGAGTAGAAGGTTCTTAGAGCACCCCAGGGCTCTCCTCTGAGAGCTTTGACCTAACACACACGTGTACTGTGAAAAAGATAAAGCTGTGTGTTTGAACAGCCCCTGCCTCTTTTTTTTTTTTTTTTTGTCTTTTTGAAGCAGGGTCTCCCTGTAGCCCCAGCTGGCCTGGAACGTTACTATGTAGACCAGGCTGGCCTTGAACTCAGAGATCTGCCTGCCTCTGCCTCCCAAGTGCTGGGACCACAGGCATGCGCCACCAAGCCTGGCTTGAACCTGCCACCTTTTATACTCACCAACCAATAGGAGGCTGGAGACAGTTTCATAGTCAATGCACCAAGTGCCCTCAGCAAGAGAACCCAGACCTACAGGAAGTTTATTCCTGAACAAGATGAAGGATGGAATGAAGAAGGGAGGGGAGAAGTTGGGATGCCCGGGGGAGTAGGGGGGAGAAGTTGGGGGTAGATATGATCAAGACACATTGTTTAGGGTCAAAAAGATGGCTCTGTGGGTAAAGGCACTTACAAGCCTGACAACCTGAGTCTGATCCCTGAAACCCAGAGTGGAAGGAGGGAACTGACTTCCACATGCGTAGTGGTGGCACGCACACGTGCACGCACACACACACACACACACACACACACACACACACAAAGTCAAATTCACCACTGGGAGGTGCACATGGCATCCAATTCCCTCCTCCCAAGGTCCTTGTCACAGCCTGAGGAAAAAATTCTCCAAACCCCGGTTTGAAGAATTTTTCAACAAGTTTATTGGACATGCTGACTGAGCTTGGGGTGCGGGTTCACAGCTGATGCCAAAAGTCCACACCCAGACATAAATACTGTGGTTCCGGACACCCTCACAAAATGGTGAGGGACCAGCCGCCTGGTTTTCCCAGCTTTTATACCCTTAGCCCCTCCCCTGCAAGTGGCTATAGTCAACCGATTGGCTGGAAGAGGGAAGGGGCGTGGCTTCTTTGCAGAGCATGGGAAGGAGGCGGGTCCAGGGCTTGTCATCACAGGGTCAGAGGAACATCCAGGTCACACACATATAAATAAATAATTTTAAAGATACATTGTTTACTTGAAAGAATAAATTGTCAAAGAATAAATAAAAGATATTTTATTTTCAAAAGATTAGAGGAAAAAGGAGAGAAAAAGAATTACTATGGTGTTTAAGGATCCAAATCCTTACCCACAATTTTACCCACAATTTTTTACTAACATACTCCAAAAGTGAATCTTCACCTCTTCCCTAAGCAAATGTGTATAAATATACAAAAGAAAAAGGGAAAGGCGTGTAGCTATAAAATATTCTTAATGAGTGGCTAGAGGAATGGCTCAGCAGTTAAGAACACTGGCCAGGATTGATTCCCAGTACCTGACTGCTAACAACTGTTTATAACAGTTCCAGGGGATCTGACACCTTCTTCTAACATGGCATGACACAGGTGCACATACATACATGCAGGCAATATACTTATACACATAAAATAAAAATTATAAATTGTTTTTTAAAATATTCTTAATTATTTTTTTTTTGGTCTTTTTTAAGACAGGGTCTCTCTGTAGCGCCAGCTGACATGAAACTCACTGTGTAGACCAGGTTGGCCTTGAACTCACAGAGATCTGCCTGCCTCTGCTTCCCGAGTGCTGGGATTAAAGGCATGCACCTTCACGCCTGACCTCTTAATGATATTTTTAAATGCATAGTTAAAGGAAAATAATGCCATGGGGGGGACCCGCTTTAGCAGTCAACTGCACTTTATCTTTTGAACACATCGCTCTACGCTACCCTATCCTACTCTATTTTTTTTTTAATTAAAAACAGAATTATAGTCATCTGCTGTGACAGTGCAGTCTGGAAGTTAATAACGATTATCTCAAAAGACATGATAGCCAACACTCCATCAACACCACCATACCATCAGTCGCCCATCTCTACAAATATGTCAAGGTCCATGAAAATGCTTGCTGTCTGTTCTGCACGTGGGATGGCTCATTTGGTGTTTGGTAATACCCACAGCTCCTCTGTTCCCCCATTCACTTTGACTTTTCTGCACTTGCTTGCCTGCCTGTCATTCACTGTAAAATTATACACAAACAATTGTGTTAACTACCCATCCCAGCATCATTCAAACCACACCTGAGACGAATCTCGCCACAGGAAACCAAGGACTTCTGGTTCAAGGCAACATGACCATGAACTAGTGATTCTAGGTTCACTCACAAAATCCCCAAACACAACATAAAGGGACAGCCTTTACAACTCACAGCAAAAGACAAATCAAGGGAAACCGACATTCACAGAGACTAACAATGGGACGACTTTCACTCACCTCAAGCTGTGTCCCAGGCATGTTATAGAAAGGGGCATAGAAAGAGAAAAACGGCAAGTCCCAGGAGACTGCTCAGGAAGACCTCACTCATAAAGCTACATCAAGAAAGAAGGCTTGCTCCCTCCACTGATGTTCCTGTTGGCCAACTCCTGTGCCAAGTAGACCACAGGTTCATTCTTACTGGTGAGTCCTGTGTTCCTTCATGATAGACAGGATATGCCTGATAACCGATAATGACTAGAGAAGGATCAGTGACTAAAAGATGCCCATGTGACCACTTCATCCTTTCTTGATGAGCAAGTGTCACACAGGTGCGGAATCTCGTTGACTGGAAATGTCCCAACACCAGGATGCCTAGTAGGATACTACAGCCTGGGACTTCTCCACCAAAGACAGGCAAGAAGTTCACCTTAGACCCTTAAATAAAGCAATATTCTACTGCTGCCAAATTAAAGAATCACAGAATCTGCTTATTCTATAAGCTGTTGCCTTTCTGTGTCATTTATTGTCTTAAGACCATTTTCTATTTGTATAACTGAATATCACCAACAGGGTGATATTTATGAAAACAATGGTCCCCCCCGCCCCCCTTCACAATTTCAAAGTCTGGAAAATTCAAGGTCAAGGGAGTCACATCTGGTGAAATCCTCCTGGCTAGTTGTGGGACTCTGTAGAGTCCCATGGTAGTGCTGGGCATGATGTGACAAGACAGGACTTCCCAGCTTCGTCTTCTTGTTAGGAAGCCACAGCCTCATGGGATTAGGACCCCACCTTTACAACCTCTTTTAACTGTAATTACCTCCCAAAGGGCTCACTTCTAAACACCATGGTTAAATAAGCTTCTACCCTCTCAGTACAGGGATCTCACAACAGGTATTAAATTTCAATAAGAGCTTTGAAGGAGATGCTCCTACCTTGCCTGTCAATATCATCACTCCTGAAAATGATGACACTCAGTCTTTGCAGCAAGACCTCACATTGTAGGATGTATAGAGAACAGTTCTAAAAGATATGTATAGATTCAGTCAAAAGAATAGCTCTTAAACCCTTACTCCACGCTAGCGCCAGGTTAATAGTTAAGGTTACACTGGTAAAGGCCGCTTTCATGAACTTCGGCTGGAAGTGAAAGTGGGCAGAAGACAGGAAATTTCAAACAGTATATAACCACAGCAGACTCCAAAGCAAGAGACGTGTAGACAGTAGTGTGATGATAAAAGTTTGACAGCAGATGCTCTGACTGTAGCCTTTACCAATTTCCATAGTTCTAACATCTCCCTCAAGGTTAGTTTCAGGTTGCCAACATCACATGGAGTAGCTTGAAGAAAAATCTTGAAACTTTAACAATCACCTGGTGCAAGGTAGTTCCTGAATATTCATAACAGCAGAAGAAACTAATCTGGAAAAGGACCCAGAATGTTTCGGAAACAAAGGACCCCGGGTTTGAACACTAAGTCATGGATCCCAAACATCTCATCTCGAGCCTCAAAATTATATACTGGTAGACTGGATACCACTTGCAATTAATGACCAGAGAAGAGGCCACAATTCCCAACTACCCACCTACTTGTTTTAAAGGATGAAATGACAGATCAAGGTCACTCCTTGTCAGCCTGGATGTTACTCTCTTACGACAGGCATAGTCAAGAAAAATGAGTTGGGGCCCACTTGGAGAAAAGCACCCAAACTCAGAGTTGGGTGTTCTATGGAAAGCACAGCTTACAGTTTTCCTAAGTAAATTCCTTCCTAGCCACCTGTCCTAAATAGTTTTAATTGTCAGCCTGACACAACTTAGAGTAATATAAGGGAAAAGTCTTGATTAAGGGATTGCCTACATCAGATTGGCCTGTAGATGTGTCTGTGGGACACTGTCTTGATTGTTCATTGATTCAGGAGGGCCCAGCCCACTGTGGTAGTACCATTCCCTGGGCAGGTGGTCCTGAGCTGTATAAGAAAGCCAGCTAAGCCTGAGCTGCCAACGAGCCAGCAAGCAGTGTTCCTCCCTGGTTTCTGATTCCAGTTTCTGCTTTCACAGTCCTGACTTGACTTTTTTCAAGGATAGACTGTGGCCTGGAGTTGTAAGCTAAAATAAATCTTTCCTCCCCTAAGTTGCTTTTGGTCAGAGTGTTTTTGTTTTTGAGACAGTCTCCCTATAGCCCAGCTGGCCTAGAACTTGCTATGTAGACCAGACTGGCCTTGATCTCACAGAAATTTACCTGCCTTTGCCTCCCGAATGCTGGGATTAAAGGTGTACCACCCCACTGAGCTAGGTGAGCATGTGTTATCACAGCTGCAAAAAGGAAACCAGAATACTGCCTATAACACTAAAATCCATGAATGTCTCTGGTCATTCTTCAAGTAAATTCTATGTCCTGTTTTACAAATACCCACCTCAGTTCCTGAATCCTGGGAAATCCACACAAAACCACTCACATTCTAATGGGGTTCCTCTAGGAAGCCCTATTCTTTCAAGGTTTGAGTAGACTATCCATCCCCCATAGTCATTCAAATTCAGAGGAACTAATTAAATATCCCTGCTAAAAAAAATCGCATTTATAATTATGAAAACTAATCATATAGTTTTAATTTGTTAAATGCCATCTCAAGAAACCAGCAATGAGGACAAGAAATTTCTAGGTGCTGTGCGCATGTTCCAGAGAAAATCATACTATGGGAACAGATGTCACGTAGGATTCAAGCGAGACGGCAGGATGGTTGGACTAAAGAGAGGGAATCTAGAATGTCAAGTGTGAAGGCCACCGCTGGAGGCTGCTCTGCACATCATATAGTTATGAGATTTGAACAGGACAGGTGAGAATATATTTGAAGCCTAGTTTGCAGATTTAGCCAACATTCTCCCCAAACCACAGAACAAAATTCAGCAGGAAAAAAATAGAATTTTTAAATTAAATATTCATACCTAAGAACTTCTGCTTAAAACTCTTTTTTTTCCCTGGGGTTGGTTTGTTTTTGTTCGTTCCTGAGACACAGTCTTATATAACCCAGATTGACTTCTTGCCACTGTATAGCCAAGGATGATCTTGAATTTCTGATCCTCCTGCCTTCATGTTCCAAATGCTGAGATTACAGGCATGTACACCAGGCCTGGTTTATATAGTGCTGGGGATTGAACTCAGGACTTAGTGCATGCTAGATAGGCATTCTGCCAGCTGAGCTACATTACCAGCCCTAAAACTCAGTTTTTCAAATCACAGTTGCTAGGGGCAACTTTCATCTGTGTAGTGTTTACTCATCCAACTAGTCATATATGAGATTTTTTAATTACTCATGAAGATCCTACTTATCCCGCTCACTAATACTTTATCTTCATAAAACTAGCTAAGCAAGTGGCATTTTAAAAGTGACACTGGTCACTTCAAAAGCATGAGGTGCCAGGCGTGGTGGCACATGCCTTTAATCCCAGCACTTGGGAGGCAGAGGCAGGCCGATCTTTGTGAGTTCGAGGCCAGCCTGGTCTACATAGTGAGTTCCAGGGTAGCTGGGGCTACAGAGGACATAGAACAAGAGAGCAAAAACACCAAATAGCCACAGCAAGCATGCAGGGCAATCCCATCACAAGCATAGAAGAAACCTTAGAAGCTACACTAGATGTCCAGGCAGAGTAGGAAATTATATTTCTTTTGTGTCGTGTTCCTTAGACTGTGCATCCCAAACTGAACTGGTCTTTTTTCGAATCCTGGAAATGCACCTGGAATGTTCCACTCAGCCAGGCTTGGACTGGAAACTAGGGAAGCCTCTTGCTGCCTTTCTGACCCTGCTCCTCTCACTGACATCAAGTCCTATGGCTCCTGCAGCTTGAGCATCTACTGCCTCCTCTACCCCCTGCCCTCTCCTCCAGTCTCTCTGCTTGAACTTCCATGTGATGTCTTTCCTGACGTGCCATTCTTATGGTATCACAGGCTGCTAAAACCGCAGCAACCCTCCACAATGCAGACTCTCCCGCAGCCTCACTGTCTTCCTGCCCTTCCAGTCCAAGTTCCTCCAGCATTTCTCGCATCCCAACTCATACCTAGATGTCACTTCATATCACAAGTCAAAGCCCTGCCCTCAGAACACACTTCCTACCTCTCACACAGGCCTTCCTACCAGCCTTGTTCTTTGACAGCACCAAAGCATCCAAGTCCCTGGCCCTCTGCAGTTCCCATCTGCCTCTCTGTTTCTCATTCGATCTCAACTTCCCAGTTCAGAACTTCAACCACTCTCCTATCAAAACCCTCAACTCCTTTGGGCACTATTTCCCATCATACCTACTTAGCAAAAACCCAATCCTTTTCCAAGTCACCCATCCACGCTTCTCAAGGATTCTGGAGCGAGGCCACCTCACAATTACGCAAGCTGACTGGCCCGCCTCCGGTGGGTCCCGGCTCTTCTGTCTTCCTCCCTGATGTCCCTCTCTTCCTTCTCTGTGCTCGAACACCACCTAGCAATGCCTTTACGTGACGCCCAACCAATTTCTTTGCCTTTTAATCCAAAGAGCAAATTCCTAAAACTTAAGAATCCATGATTCCCTAGCTCAGTGCCTAAAACATATTTGCATCCAGATCCATTTTTCCTCTGCCTGTCTCACAGAGGATGAGGAAGAGCTCCCCGTTCTTGGCCTCTGAATTTGCCTCCTGTCTGTCTCCGTGGCCGGTCTCCTTTCCCTGAGTCTTCCTCTACCACTTTACAGGTACATTCTGTGTTCTCTCTTTTGGAGAGATTCTCAGTTCTCTCCAATCTTTAAAAACAACAACACCTCACATGACCCCTCAGCTCTCTTCTTTGACTTTTTAGGAGGTGATGACTCCTCCACTTCTCCCCAAAGTGGCTCCCCATTCCCAGAAACCTGGTGTCTAAACCATTTACAAACAATGCTAGCCTCAAAGACAGACTTGTTTTGAAATCTAATGAGTACTATAGTCTTCTAGATTCCTTCCCTCCTTCCCAGGGATGTCTGTAACTTCTAGCTGGTTCCCCTCTACCTCAGCCCCTTTCTTTCCAAAACCTCATTCTGCCTGAGAAGCCTCTTGGTGTGGAGATTCCTCAAAGCCAAGTCCCACATCTCTTATCTTCCAAATTCTTATCTCTCCTCTTAATCATTTTAGTCTATTCCCTGGCTCAATTACTATCTACAAGCTGATCACTCCATGTAATCTCCTGTCCAGATCTCTCCCTCAAATTAAGCCTTTATTTTAAAAAGTAATAATATGGATGGTAAGAGTAACCAGGCCTGTAGTAGAGCGTAGCTTTTCTTCTTCACTATCATTTCCTTTGTTTGGCTGAACTCAGAATGTACCTGAAACCAATCCAACTTCTCGGCCTTTTTTTCTAGAAGTCAGAGGTACTTGAGAAGATGATGGAGACAGGTGATTTTGAGGTCCTATTATGGAGAAAGGTGATTTTGAGGTCCTATTATGGAGAAAGTGATTTTGATGTCCTAGTATGGAGAAAGGTGATTTTGAGGTCCTATTATGCCGAATGATGAAAATGTAGAAATAGCAATCCCTTGAAGAGAACTTGAGTCTAGCTCTCTGGCAGTGCCTACAGTTGGAAACAGAGCTCAGAGGTTGGCCATGGAGTGTACCTGGGAGGACGGACTTTTATACTAGTGATCCCAGCCTTGAAAAAGACCCCAAACTCATCTAATCAGGAGAATCGAGGACCACACACCAAGGGGCCCACCTGGGCCCCTCACATGGTAGTTAATATGTATTGTTTACCTGCCTGGATTTAGAATTACTTAGGAGACACAATTCTGGGTATGTCTGAAAGTCTCCAGAAAGGTTCCACAGAGGCAGAAGACACGCCCTTAAACAGGAAAGATACCATCCCTTGGGCTGGGGGTCCAGACTGAAGAAAAAGGAAAGAAAGGGAAAGTGAGCAGAGCAGCAGCGTTTTTCAACTCTCCCTCCTGCTTCCTGACTGCAGACACAGCGTAACCAGGCCGCCATGCCTTTCCCGCCATGATGATAGACAGTACTCCTTCAAACCATGAGCCAAAACAAAGCCTTCCTCCTTTACGGTGCTTCTTATTGGGTATTCGATGACAGCAATGAGAAAAACAACTAATACAGTATGCATCAGTTGTCCCCAAAGCTGCTCCAGAGTACAGACGGGGAAAGAATGCTCAGTGTTCTGAGACAAGTCCTCACCTAAGGTGTGTTTATGCTGCCAGTCCTCAGCCCATTCTGTATATCCACAGTCAGAAATTCTGTACCAGAGACAGAAGAGAATATGTAGACATGATTCTGAATCATCATAATGTATTAGTATGTGTTTTGGGTCAAGGAAGGGGTCATGTAATCCCCAGAGAATGGGGAATTGAACTCTGGTGATGTACAGGACATTTAGGGTAAGCCACACCTGCCACACTCAGGTCCTTATGTAGACCTCTCCTCTTGAATATGGATGAGCTCTGACCCACCTGGACCTACAGAGTACATGAGAAGTGGCAGTGTGTCAGCAATAGGCCTCAGCTTTAAGTCCTAGAGACTTTCAGTGGGGTTTTTCTCTGTGGGAAGCTAGCAGCCGTGTGGAAGGTACACCTACACTCAGTCCACACTGCCAAGAGAAGCCCCACCCAGACACAGTGCAGAAGCACGTGAGAGAGGCAGAGGTCCTGGCCCGCAGCCCTCATTGGGCTTCCAGCCAGAAACTACCACCAGCCTGGAAGCAGCTGCTCCAGCCCAGGAAAGCCTCCTACCCAACACCAGGTGCCCCTTTCAGCTCTGCCAAATTGTAGACCCATGAGCAAATAAACAAAATGATTATTGGTTTAAGCAACTATGGTCAGCGAGCCCAAAACTCAAATGGAGTTTGGAATGCTCTCTGGAATGCTCCAAAACTAACCATTATCTTCAGGATGAAATAAAATATGTGACCCTAATAAACAATGCTCACACCATCTGGCCAAGATCAACTTTTCTGATCATACCAACTACAGCAGGAACCCCATGAAGGAGAAACTATGGCAGCCCCATTCCACAAATGAGCAAAAGAAGACAAGAGAACATTTACGAGCCTGCCCACCTCACCCAGAGAGGCAGGGCACGCCCAGACCAATCTGCCTCCAGGGGTGCCGCCCCCTGGCCCACTTTCCCTTGGCCATAGTCCACAATAAAAATTTTAAGCAAATCTGGTCTTCGTTTATATGACCTAGTTATAGACCACAGCCCACCTCAAATCACAGCGTGGCATGAACTGTTTTCCAACTGAAACCAATTTAAAATAATTTACTTTTTTTTGAAGACTTTAATGAGAATCCATAGTTACAGATAATTGAGATGAAAGCCATTCTCATGACCTAGTAAAAATAAAGAGACAGCACATGGTTAGGAATAAATGTGGTTCTTGAGAATGCAATCTAGATAATTACTGAATTATTATAATCATTCTGGGGCCTGCTTTTATCTTTGTTGATTTTTCTTCCTATCCACCGGGACTGTGGTTGTATAACAGTAGCACAAGTTCGGAGGACTCTGATCTCAGGTTGCCTAGCAACCTACAGCTTTGAAGAGCGTAAGGGGAGAAGGGTCAATGGCAAAATAACGCTGTTTGCAAAATCGACGGTTATTTAAGTTTTAGAGCTATTAAAACTGTTCTGAGTGTGCAAATGAACACCTCACTAGACCAGCCATTATTTTCCTTCCTTTCATACCCTAAGTTTGAAGCTGGGGTCAGAGACTGTGTAGAGGACACATATTTACAGCTCTAAACCAAAGTATGGTGAGGATGCTCTTTAACGATCTGGTTTAAAGGTGCTGTGTGCTTCCTTCCATAGCAGAGCTCATAATGTTGTTGGGGAAATAAATGAGACAATGCACGTCAATTACGAAGGCTGCTGTCCAGTTCTTAGTTAGTTCATAGGCACTGACTGTCAAAGCCTGGAGTTGTTCTTATCACCAAAGAGGAATGGATAAACTGGCTTGTGTGAAGAATTCCGCTGACAACACACATTCCACAATGGGCCTGTCACCATCCACTTTGGTGCTGAGTGTGTAAAGTCAGTCTGCAAGGTCCCCATTCACTCATTCGCTATTTATTTTGCTCAGCAAATGGTCCTAGAGCAACCACAGGTACAGAGAGAGAGAGCATCTGGGAACATCATAGACCTGGGGGCCAACCTTGTGGGCACTCTCAGGGGTAGAGATATAATAAACAAGTAGTAAACACATAAGGATAAGCCACGGAAAGCAGGAGGCTAAGATCAGTTAACAATTGTTGATACCTGAAAGATGGGGCAGCTAGCCAGGGGTGCAGCCACAGAAGAGGAAGCTGGGAGAGAAGCACACACAAAGGGGCTGTGACACCAAGAGCCAGCGCGTTTATGTTGGGAACCTCTCCAACAGGGGAGGAGGGAGGAGGCTGGAGAGGGAGATGGACCTGTGTCCCCATGAAATGACAGGTTATTACAGAAGCACCGGGACCTTAAAGTCTCTGTTTGCTTGTTTGCTATCTTGATTTTTTTGTGTGTGCTGGGAATCAAACTCAGGGACTTGCACATGCTAGGCAAGCACTCTACCACAGTCTCTCAAAGTCAAATTTTCTTTTGTGTTTATATGTGTGTGTGCACATGTTTTCAAGTGAGTGTGTGTGTGTGTGTGTGTGTGTGTGTGTGTGTACTTCACAGAGATCAACCTTCTTGAGTTGATCATCCCTCAGAATAAGTCTGTTTGCTTTTTGAGACAGGCTCACTTATGGGCCAGGAGCCCACTAGGTAGGCCAGGCCAACTGGCCAGTAATCCCCAGGAAGCCTCCTGTGTCTGCCTCCCCAGCTAGGGATTACAAATGTAAGCCACCAAGTTTGGCCTTTTTATGCGAAATCTGGGGATCAAACCCAGATCCTCATGCCTGTATGACAAGCAATTTGCCAGCTGAGCTAGCTCCCCTTCCCTCAAAGTCACATTTTTTGGGGAAAAACACACCATGTTTTATTGCACACAGTATGAAGGCTCTATCAGTGAGATGTCACCATCAATCTTTCAAATGCCACAGCTACAGCCCTACCAACCACTCTCACACCACCCAGGCAGCCCAGGGCCCTCTGTCATGTTCTAAGTCAGACTCCACTACCGTTATCAGGAGGGCTTCTGGTTACAGGGAGGTAGAATCCCAGAAGACTGCAGCCCTCCAGAATGGTCCACAAAAGACAAGGTGGCCCTGGGACTGGAGCAGGTGGAAATGACAGACTCTGGCGTTTACCAGCATAGGCAACCCAAGAGGTTCACAGGCTCATGTACCCTGAGCCTCTGCACTTCCCTCGTGTTTCCCTGGACTATCAGCCTCTCTGATCTAGCTACCAAGAAAGCTTGCTTAGGCTGCCCTCTCCAGCAGTCTCTCCAAAATATCTACAGGTCCCACAAAGCCTGCCTCCGGCACCCATGTAGTAAAACATAAACGCCTACCAACCAGAGTAATGATTGCTGTTGGCTAAATGCACAGTCTCATTGATATGACTAATAGTGGAGTTTCCAGTCATCCCAACATGTGAAGGAAGAAGAGTCTTATGGATTTTATGTTAACTTCCTTTGAATCCCAATGCAATGTATACAAACTTCAAAGTACAGGTTCTGATTGTTATAACACTATTCGGTCAAAGAAGACAATGTATTCCTGTCCAAATTTATTTTACGCACCTTAACATAACTGTGATTATGACAGTGGTTCAGTTTTATCTGCTCATTTAATCTCATCAGAACAAAAACTGTCTTTTTCCAAAGGCTGTTTAAAATTCTATCACTGAGCCATGTTATTATTTAAACATCCTCCTGTTATGTTGACATTTAGGGGTTGTCCTTTTTGGGGACTATTCTAAATAATGTTGTGATGAATACGTCTTTATAAAACTGTTCAAATTCCCAACTACTTTTGTAGGGTAGGGCATTACTATGCCAATATTGCAGTTGTACCTGAATAAACAGCCTGACCCTTAACTTTAGTTATGAGTGTGGGCCTGAACTTGGACAGCACCCGTTTCTCCAGGAGTCTTCTGGAACCCTGCTGCTGAGTTCAAAACCATTTCTCCCGAATCAGTTTTGGGGAACTATAAGCTTGGACCCACCCTTCTCTTAGGAGATAATCTTGTTGTTTCATCCCTAGGCCTAAAAGATCTCATATACACAATGTCAAGCATTTTGCCCGATCTTCATTGTTTTCAGTGAAGATGTACTGCCTTTCAGTGTTCTGCTCTGTTAATTCTCAATCACACCCACATTCATTCACGATCTTGGGTGGAACAGCAAACTGAGGTTCCAAGGGCTTAAGGCCAGGTGCCTCTGTCACAAAACCATGGCTCAGTGAGTTTGTTTGCAGTAGCTTTTTGGTTGCAAGGTTAATGAAAACTAATTAGTTCTGATTCTGTCCATTTTATAAAAGTCATTCTTACAGGACAAACTCCTAAAAGAGGTATTGTGGAGTCAAAAGACTTGAGGGTTCTTGATTCGTATTATTAATTGCTTTCCAGGAAAAAAAAAATGAACCCATTTTCACAACTTTGATCTGAGTACCCATTTTGCTTCAAGAGGTATATTTTCAATGCAATTTGAGATTACTTTAATCTGTCATAATATTGTAATAACAGCTGCCAAATGTAGGCATGGGGCTAATAGAGTAATTTTGCACAATATTTATGTATCTGGCAGCTCTGTGCTGAGATCTCCGGAGGGATTCAGTCAACTTTACCTTAACTGTCATCATTTCACTCTTTCTTTCTGTCCTCCTACTCTGGCTGGTAAAAAAATTGGGCAAATGTTTGGCAAGCTGTAGGTATGACACGGAACTAATGCCAGTATTCTGTCAAGTTGGCAAGCTACATCAGTAGACACACCTTCCAGAAACTGGTTATCACCAGACTATCCTAAAAAATAGTTGTCTCTAACACACTGCACCACAATAGAACAAGAGGAACTCCCAAAACAGGATATACCAAAGAGACCCTTCCTGGAAAGGACTGGCCCTGCCCACCAGGACATGGGCAAGCCAGGTCACCTGGAAACCCAGACTTCCCTTAGCACTTCCTGGAGATCTATACTGCTATTTAATCTGTCCACTGCAGTTCCACTGAAGCAGTCAACTTTGATTTTCTGTAGCCTCAGCTGCATGAAACAAACCACTCTCCTTTCACTTGATTATGGAAATTTGTGGATGGAAAGGAATTTCCCTATAACCCACCTGAAGACTGAGTTATAACAAAATATGGGTTACTGCACCAGTCAGACACCCTCTTGGAACCTCCTTTGAGTTCCTGGGATCCTACATCTGTAATGTGTAAGATAAACCACTAGATGATATACTTGATTCTTTTCAGGACCTTGACCTTCTAGGAAGTAGGGTAGCACTTTCATGAAATACTACCATGTTTTGTATACTTACGACCTTTGACAGAGCATAAGATTTAATCTAGCAGACTGATTTCTGAGGAATATTTTTTAAATTTACAACGTCCTATTGTGTATTCAAAATGAGCTCACAAATCTAAGTTTAATGCACAGACCTTAGCACCGCATGCCCATGGTCCACACAGTCCTCACTTTTACCAGTCAGTTAGTTGAATTTCACCTTGTTTCTACCAAAGCCATCTAGTGGGCAGCTTGGATAGAGAAACACCTTCTTAATGATATAAAAGTTTAGACATATGTCTTCTGTTAAAACCCATTTAAATATATGCAAAGTTTGAAGCCATCTAAAAATGTGTTTCTAGCTGACCTTGCTGACCACCGTGCCTTAGCCAGCTCAGCCTGGCCGCCACAGACCCTCAGACCTGTGGACAGCTTGGATCAGCCTGGCGTGGGGTTCCCCGTGCTCAGGGCCCATGGGGGGCCCCTGCTGGGCACCCCTGCCTTGCACTAGCCCATCCCCAGCAGCCCTGATGTCAGACACAGACAGACCCCTATATAGCCATTAAACTCCACATGGGGAAAAAAATGTGTTTCTGTGTACAATTTTAGCTCAGAAGCACACAGAAGGGGGAGAAGCAAGCTGAGAACATCCACATCGGCATGCTAGAAAGCACTGGGATGTAACTTGGAAGGACGTCAAAATACCAGGAGAAAAAAATACATGAGACCCGTTGAACTCAGAATGGATCGAAAGGAAATACCACCACCTACCACCGTGAAAGTCTTTTGGCACTTCCCACATTCTAAAAGCATGCATATTCCTTTGATTGGGGGAGTTCGGGAAACAATGAGAGGGACAGGACCATCGGTAGCCTTCTAGGACTCCACAGAGAGAACATCAGGGCTCCTACCATCACCATGATCATCGCCTTCGAAACAAGCACAGGGAACATTCTAGACTGTCAACATACACATGATACAACCAAAAGATTAGGTCATTTGTCAAGGATCTCTTTCAGGCTGTAATAAAGTCTGGTTTCTGGATGCCCCATCTAGAACTCTCTCTAGCATGCTACTCCAGCACCTAAGGCTGGTCACACTTAAAGGTTTGTTTATCCACTTGAGTGAAGATATATCAGCACAAAAAACTTTGGCAAGCATAATTTGAGTAATTGTATTGGAAGACTGCAATCATTTTCCTTCAGAGTCATTGGAGTCTTGGATTGTTGATGAATAATTTTTTTAAATGATCAGCAAGTATAAAGTTTCTTCTCCATTCTCAGATATCAAGTAATCATCTATGTAGCCAACTAATTTCCCCAAAGAAATATGTGTGAAACAAGAATACCTTGTTTATTAGGCATTTGTCAAGCTCTATAGAAAGTGCAAAGAGGAAAGTCACACAAACCTCAACTGATGTAGTCCAGGCGATGTGAGAAATACCTTGCTCGGAGAGGCTCTAAGGTCTTGAAGATACCACATGCTGTGGTCATGGGACACAGAGAAGTCAAGCTGGAACTGAGCTCAAACCTCCCTCCCTGCTGGCTAGCCCTCACAGTGCTGGAAGATGCTACCCAGGGGAGAGGGGAATGTTGTTGAAGAGTGGAAGATGGTACACAGGTATGGGGGGGCGGGTGATGAACAATGTTACTTAACTGTGGACCCTGTGTGCAAGATGTGCCTACTGGATTTGAGGCCTACTGCACAGCAGAGAATTTGTGTTTGATACTGTAAACGTGGTCAACGGCCCATTGCTGGGTAGGTCATAGGCTCTAGTGGGAAGCTACTGCTGTTGCTCTGCTTAAAGCATAATGTGCCTATTACCTTCTCAATAATTGTGTTTATGCCAAGAGACAGAGAGTAGTGCTGCTGTCACCTTTGGTCTGGGCAGGGGTAACTACAGAGACTCCTGACTGGTCAGTGAGCTGGGAATAAGTGACTATTGAATGCTCAGCCACAAGTAGGGCATCTGTATCATCTCTCTATGTCATCATGGAAGAGAGGGTCGAAAGGCCCTCCAAGGGGTGGACCCACATCCAGGAGCATTTGAGGAACACAAATTAAACTTGATAGGCCTTTAAAAGAGAAAAATAATGATAGAGGACATGAAGTTGGCAGGGTAGTAGGTGGAGGTGGAGCTAGGGAAGGGGATCTAATTTGATCAAAATACATTGTATGAAATTCTCAAAATCAATTTTTAAGTTTTTTTAAAAGAAAGCAATCACGGCTGGGCTTGGTGGTGCACGCCTTTAATCCCAGCACTCCGGAGGCAGAGGCAGGCAGATCTCTGTAAGTTCAAGGCCAGCCTGCTCTACATAGTGAGTTCCAGGACAGGTAGGGCTACAGGGAGACCCTGTCTCAAAAAGACCAAAAAAAAAAAAAAGAAAAAGAAAAGAAAGCGATCATGTTAGTGTATGCCTGTAATCCCAGTGCTTGGGAGGTAGAGACAGAAAGATCAAAAGTGTAAGAGCAGCCTGGGTTACATAGGGACTTGCAGGTCAGCCTGGGCAACATAAGACCCTGAATAAAAATAAAAAGAAACTCAGCTATAAGAAACTTTCAAGAGACATGCTTCATATATAAAAAAACAGAGGGCTCCAGTTGCAACTCAGTGCTTGCTTAGCATGTAAAAGGCCCGAGTTTGGTCCTCAGGACCACAGGATGATGGTGATGGTGGTGGTGGTGGTGGTGGTGGTGGTGGTGATGAGATAAAAAAAAGAGACACAAAAGGAAAACAAGAAGAGTAGGAGGGAGACAAGAAGGAAAAGACCGGAAGAGGCAGAAAGGAAAGAGAGAGACAAAGGCTGCAGGAGAAGCAGGGGAAGGAAGAGAAGACAGAAAGTAAAACAGGTGGAGACAGAGAAAACACCATCTAAAGAAAACTGATGTGTGTGTCAGCATCAGACAAGGTACGCATTAGGATAGAAAGCACTATGCCAGGCATAGTGGCACACACCTTCAGTCCCAGCACTCAGGAGGCAGAGGCAGACGGATCTCTGTGAGTTCAAGGCCAGCCTCGTCTACATAGTGAGTTCCAGGACAGCTGGGGCTACAGTTGGGAGACCTGCCTCAACAAAAAAAGACCAAAAAGAAAAAAAGATTAAAAGCATTAAAGTAAACCATATTGTCTAGTTTCTATTGCTGTGATAAACACCATGACCGAAAGCAGTTTGGGGAGGGAAAGGTTCATCTCATCTTACAGGTGACAGTCCATCATGGAGGGAAGCAGGGCAGGGGTTCAAGCAGGATCTTGGAGGCAGGAACGGAAGCAGAGACCATGGAGGCACACTGCTTACTGGCTTGCGTCCCGTGGCTTGCTCAGCTGCCTTTCTTATACAGCCCAGGCCCACCTGTCTAGGGATGGTGCTGTCCAGTGAGCTGGGCCCTCCCACATCAATCATCAATCAAGACATTTCCCAGACGAGCCCACAGTCCAAACTGATGGGAAAAATTCTCAAATTGAGGGTCCCTCTTCCTGAATAACTAGTTTGTGTGTCAAGTTGACAATAAAAACTAGCCAGCACACAAAGAAGAAAATCTAAAGAAGAATGCTTCGTAATGGTAAAGCTTCCATTGACTAGGAAAATGTAACAATCTTAAACTTGTATATGTAGAAATAGGCAGTTTATCTTAATAAACTTTCCTTTTAGTAGTTGTTAATCACAGAAAAGTTGAAAAGCATTACCAAGAGTTTATGCATGCCCCACACCTTGTTTCCCTGGTTTCAACACCTTACACTAGCATGGTGTGTTTGTCCAGTGAAGGAAGCCACACTGGTGCACTGTCCTCTAGAGTCTGTGCTCTGTCCAGATTTTCTTAGTTCTTTCCAGTCCAGCTTCTCTGTTGCAAGCACCCACATGACACTGAGTCTTCGTGCCTTCTCTGTCTCTTCTTTGAGGAGTCAGTTTCTTCCACAGCCCTTACTTTTTGATAACCTTGGCCATTTTGAGGAGCACTCATGGAGCATTTTTGTAGACTGTCATTCAATTAGAACGTGCCTGCTGCGTTTCTCACGATTACACTGGGCTAGCACGTTTAGAGAGAGAAAATCACAGAGGTAAGGTGCTTTCACATCACCTTACATCAAAACAGTAGATTGTGCTAGAAGGGAGACATGTTTTCTTCGGTAGTGTAGCCACTGGAGGGTTGCTCAATCTCTCGTAAATAACTGCCTCCCATGCTCAGGTAGGCAAACCTAATTAAACTCAGTAGGTCACAAAAAAAAAAAGAAGAAGAAGAAAAAAAGAAAGGGGTATGAAGGTAGAGGAGGGGACTAGCTGGGAAGAGGGGGCCCGGCATGAAAAGGGGGACAGGGGAGGACAGTGAGTGTGAGTGTGATTAAAATACATAGCACACGTGTAAGGAATGGGCAAAAATTCATTAGTTTTTTTTTTTGGTCTTTTTGAGACAGCGAAAAGGGGGACAGGGGAGGACAGTGAGTGTGAATGTGATTAAAATACATAGCATACGTGTAAGGAATGGGCAAAAATTCATCAGTTTTTTTTTTTTGGTCTTTTTGAGACAGGGTCTCCCTGTAGCCCCAGCTGTCCTTGAACTCACTATTTAGACCAGGCTGGCCTTGAACTCACAGAGATCTGCCTGCCTCTGCCTCCCAAGTGCTGGGATTAAAGGTATGCACCACCATGCCTGGCTTTATTAATTAATTTTTAATATTTTATTTTTATTGTATGTGTATAAATATTTTGCATGCATGTATATAAGTGCACATGTGTACAATGCCTGCAGAGGCCAGAAGAGGATGTTGGATCCTCTGGGACTGAAGTTATAGATGATTGTAAGCCACCATGTGGGTGCTGGGAACTGAACCTAGGCTGTCTGTAAGAGCAACCAGTGCTTTTAATCACTTAGCCATCTCTCTAGTCCCTCCCCCTATGAATTGATTTTTAAGAGTGAAGATCGATTGTTGACATGACTTCTCGCTGTGAGTGTTGACCTTGAACTCCTGGCTGAGACAGTGTCTGTCAGGTTCTTTCCCTTCCACATCACACATCTGAGAGGGAAGTCACAATGCATAGCTGCACAGGAGGACAGGGGTTGGGAAGAGGGTTTCCATGTGCCACTCGGAATTCTGTGCTGGAGGGTTGTTTACTCTCCCACGTAGCAGCATGTATATATCTGAAATTCTCATTTCTATTCTGCCGCCTTAAACTTCTCTCCTAAAGCATCAACCCACCCTCACAAGTGACCCATCCAGAACCTCAGTCTTCCAACTCCAAGTCTCACACTTCCTGCTATATCCACATTGCAGGAGTCCCTGGGCGTGGGCAACAGGTCATCCCTAAAATAATCACTCAGCTCCCCACTATGGGGAAACTTGAGCTTCCTGTCACCCATTGTCATACCTGGGTGAAATGCACTGAGCAGACAAGTAACTCTGCACAGTGTTTGAAGATCAGATATTAAAACATGCCAAACTGGGTGTGATGGTACATGCCTTTAATCCCAGAACTCAGAGGTAGAGGCTGGTGATGCTGTCTCAAGGCCAGCCTGGTCTACAGAGTGAGTTCTAGGCTAGCTAGGGGCTACAAGGGAGACCTGTCCAAAAAAATATCACATATGCATTTTCTCAAACTGGGCCAAATAGTGCGTGTGTGTGTGTGTGTGTGTGTGTGTGTGTGTGTGTGTGTGTGTATGGGAGAGAGACAGAGAGGTAAGAACACAGAGAGAAACAGATATTAGAAATTAACTATTGTAATACACATTAGATTGATAAATTGTCATGTTTATCACAGGAGAAGCTAGCTCTGGGGCTGCAGTTGCCCCCATCACCATTTCAGACCCAAGCATATTTATGTCAAGCTTCCTCTAAGGCCCCTTGTCTGGGATGGACTGGCTCCCCCAACTCTATGATGATAAGGAAAGGGAACAGCAAAACAACCCAAGAGTAGAAATCATTGTGTCCTTGAGAACAGTTAAAAGGTAAACCACTTCAGGCAGATGTTACTATTGCTTATCCCGTGATACAAAAGCGCTGTGGGAGAAGAGAGCTAGAAGTCTCCCCAGGAGGGTGTGCCTGCTTCTCTTTGCTGGCTAGAAGCTCCAGCTGACTGGTTTTGGTTCCCCAGTTGGTCTCTGCTGGATAGTGTAAGAGCGTCCTGCTCTAGTTACATTTTCTGCTGCTGAGATTAAACATTGACCAAAACCAACATGAGGGAGAAAAGGGTTTATTTGGTTTACACTTCCACATCACAACCCATCATCAAGGGAAGCCAGGGCAGGATCTGAAGCAGAAACCACAGAGGAACGCTGCTCACTGGCTTGCTCCTCTGGCTATCTTTCTTACACAGCCCCGGCCCACCTGCCCAGGCATGGCACTGCCCACAGTGCGCTGGGCCCTTCTGTATCAATCAACCATTAAGAAAATGCTTCATAGACATGTCCACAGGTCAGCCCAATGGACAGTCTGTTCCTCAATTGAGGTTCCTTCTTCCAAGGTGACTAATTTGTGTCAACTAACCAGCACAGTGCCTGATCTGACGTTCGGCTCTCCTCCTGATGCCAGTGCAGTGCCTGACCTGACGTTCAGCTCTCCTCCTGATGCCAGTGCAATGCCTGACCTGACGTTTGGCTCTCCTCCTGATGTTGCTTTATTATTTCACTCCTGCTTGCTGCATACTTACCTCCTTCAAAACTATCACATATCATTTCCTGCACAAAACAGCCATTCTCCTATAATATCTTCTACAGTATTTTGAAACTACCTCATCCTTGTCTGCTCACCAATGTAAAATGTTATCATCACTTAAAATAAGAGCACAGAGATTAATATGAACAATGGCGTTTACACATGATCACCATAAAAAGTGCCCCACTAAGAAGTCTCAGCAGATCTAGCTGCACAGAGGCAGACAGAAAGAATTCATTTTTGCTGAAAAGGTGCTCCAATATGAAGAATGTGTCCATGAGAAAAGCAGGAAGTCTCATATGTATCAGAGTCCATTCTCAACAGCTCTTTCCCCTTCTTCTGCAAAGAGAATCACACCCTCTTTGGGAAAGGGCCTCCTTCCAATCTTAGTCCATGTACTACTTGCTTTTGCATAATCAAATTACTTGACAGAGCTAAAGGGAGGAACATTTGCCTTGGCTCATGGTTTCAGAAGACTCAGTCTCTATTTGTCAAGCTCCATGTGCTCAGGCCAAACATTATAGCAGTGGGAGCCATAATTGTGGCAGATAACAATTGTTTGCCTCACAGTGGGTCAGGAATCTAAGATGACAGGAAGTGGCCAGGATTCTGTACCTCTAAGGGCCTGCCCCAGTGACCTACTTCTTCCAACTAAGCCCCACTTCCTGAATTTCCAAAACCTCCCCAAATAGGGCCACCAGCTGGGGACTATGCATCCAAAATATATGCTTATGAGGACATTTTAGATTCAGTCAACAGTCCACATATTTCCACAGGGGCAACCCACCCAGTCCAGTGGTAGGCACATGACTGACGCAGGTCTGACTTATCAGCAGAATCCACAATGATTGGTTCAGAAACTTACATGTAGCTCAAGTCAGCCCAACAAAACTACGCTCAGGACTTTCTAGAGCAACTACAGGCAGGATCTCTCTGTTGCCTAGATTCCCTGCCATATGATGGTGTGAACTTGCAGCTATCAGAAGTCACTATCTGGAATCTGAAGATAAAGCCAACATAAAGAAAAATGGAGCTGAGAAGTTGGGGGCGAGGGAGGCTTCTGACCTGGGTAAGATGAATTGAGTTCCAAACACAATTCTGCCTACACTTTTCAATCACATGAAGCTGAAGACTTCCTTTCTTGCTTAATCCAAGTTGGGCTTTCTGTTGCTTACAACCCAAAGAATTCTAATACCTACAGCATAGAACTTTGATCTAGCCTGGTCTCCAAATCACTACGGTCTTTATTTTTCTCATTTATAAGATGAAAAATTTAAACGTAACCTGATCGTCAAACTCTTTACAGGAGTGTTTAAAGCATTTACATTTAAGATACTGCAGGTTATTTAATAAAAACCCAAGCACACTGCTGTGTTCTGGTGTTTTTGTGCTCACATGAACACACAGATGCCATGGTCATGTTAAAGCCAGTGCCTACATTGGCTGTTCATTGTCGTTGAGCAAGCAACCGAACTCGACATCACAGGTAATTATGCAAGATAATTGCTATTTTTTTAATATTTTATTTATTGTATTTATTTTATGTGTATTAGTGTATTGCCTACATGTAGGTAAGTACACCCATGTCATGCACTGCCCGTGGAGGACAGAAGAGGCCATCAGATCCTCTGGAACTGGAGTTACAGAAAGTTGTTAGTTGCCATGTGGGTGCTGGGATTCAAACCCGGGTCTTCTTCAGGAACAACCAATGTTCTTAACCACTGAGCCATCTCTCCAGTCCCAATAATTGCTATTTTTTAACTCAGTTTACCTTAACAGTTTTGTGCCAGTTAAAATATATAGTCACACTTTCAACACAGTTATTTTTAACAGTACTGGGGAAAAGACACTAAGCCATACAGAAAAGCTGCTTCAGGTCTCCATGAAAATAGTTTTACGAGTCCATCAGAAAGCAATGGCTTGTTAACCTAAGGGGTCTTTGATGCTAAAAGATAAAATGATGCTATAAATACATTTATATTCTATTATGTTAATTCATCCTGTATAGTCTTCAACAAACTGAGGGCTTTGCTCACCATCTTGTATACAGAATTTATCTTCCATTACAGGGCTCAGTGGGGCAACAGCTGTGATAATGCAAGGAAGGCCTATGTTTGTAAACAAGGGACCCCCAACCTCAGTCCACTGCTCTATAACTCCCAGTAAGTCAACAAGACTGTCCATTTCAGTCTCCTCATCTAGCAGAGTTTTGAATTTCCCCCTCCAACAAAATATGTGGATCATAACCTGTATTATAAGGGCCAGAGCCAGGCGCACAGCCATTGTATAGGAACTGAGCGTTCTCTTGATTGAATGTCCATGAGGGTGGGTATGATCAGACCCCACCCACACCCACTCCCCTCAGGAGCGTCTTCTGGGTTTAAAAACTTGGTAAAGAAGCCTGGATGAGGAACTGGTAAATTCCAATTCAAACTCTGACATTCATCCCTTTCTCCTTCACTTCCTTCCACAAGATAAGTGAACCGACCAAGCCAAACCTGCATCCTTTCCAGCTACGTGAAACATGCTACTGTGGGAGTCAACATTCTCTACACACATGTATACACAAAGGTACATATGCACATACATGCAGATACACACACACACACACACACACACACACACAGACCTCTGGGCATGGTCATGAGAAAGGAAAATGAGACTCTTTGGTCCAAATCCCAGTCCCTGAGGAATTAACAAGAACCAGAGTGTAGCCGACAAGGGGGCCTGCTGGTTGCTAAGCAACAAGGGATCTCCAGTCCGTTAGCCCCGCTTTTGGCTCATCAGCAGGTACACGGGTCCCACCCCCGGCCCACTCTGACTTCTCATTTAAACCAAGCTCATGAAACACTAACAACATGAAT
>NW_008347891.1:940807-946568 GCF_000622305.1 Nannospalax galili
GCCAATCCACATGAAGCAGCTCTTTAACAAACAAGGTGGCTGAGATGGTATTATAGCCCACAATGATCACTGGGGAGTCTCTACTCCTCTTAAACTATTGAATGTGCCTGATGAGTGCCAGCACCCAGCAAAGGGGATCAGTACAGGGTTTCAAAAGACACCCTGATCAGCCATCGAAGCCCTTTCATGAAGCCCTGTACCATCTCTTAGGATGTGAATGGCATTGTATTCTTTTCCCCCAACTTTCCAGACCAAAGACATCTATGGCCACTTTTATTATTTAAATTGTGTGTGTGTGTGTGTGTGTGTGAGTGTGTGTGTGTCTGTGTCTGTGTGTGTGTCTGTGTGTGTCTGTGTCTGTGTGTGTCTGTGTGCCTGTGAGAGTGTGGACATACGCATGCCACTGTGTGTATGTGGAGGTCAGAGGACAATTTCCCACTTCGTTTGAGGGAGGGTCTCATTTGCTGCTCTTATGCCAGGCTAGCTGATCTGCAAGCATCTGAAGATTCTCCACTCTCCACTCCCCATCTTGCCAAAGGAACACTAGGATACAGATTTCCAGTTGTACATGGTTCTAGGGATTCAAACTCAGGTCCACACACAGGCACAAGAACTTTGCTCACTGCATCATCTCCCCTGCCCTAAGGCCACTTCATGGCAAGTGTCTTTGGTGAACTCTATTTTTCCCAGAGGCTCTCAGAAGAATGTGAGAAATAGATGAAGGGGTCATGCACCAGCAGGAATGGGCTATGCTGGGGTCCCGGCAGAGTCAGAACAGAGCTCTTCAACACGCAGGCTGTCTCAGCAAGGAGCCACGGGAGGCTGGGCCCTTAATGAGGAAACCATGGTTGCCAGCAGAGCTTCCTTGGGAAACAGACCATAGTCTGGATACTCTATGTCTATTCAGCTGACAATTCCAGTTACATTCCATCATTTCATGGAAGTCAAGGCAGATGTTCAAGCAGCTCATCATACCACATTCACAGTCGAGAGCAGGGAGAGAATAAGCGCTAGGCTCCTGGCTGGCTTACTTGTGTTTATACTCGGCTAGCTTACTCTACTCTTTTGTTTAAATTTTTTATTGTGGGCCAGGCATGGTGGCACACGCCTTTAATCCCAGCACTCGGGAGGCAGAGGCAGGCAGATCTCTGTGAGTTCAAGGCCAGCCTGGTCTACATAGTGAGTTCCAGGCCAGCTGGAGCTACAGGGAGACCCTGTCTCAAAAAAAACAAAACAAAAAAAAAAATCTTTTTTATTGTGCTTTTGTAATCTTATACAACAGTTCTCAATTAAATCCAGACCCCCTCTCCCATCCACACCTCCCCATGACCTCACACATTCTGTCATACACGGTAAGTCCCATCCAGCCAAACATCTGTAGCCAGATGTCCCTCAGTGCAAATTCATCCACTGGAGTCCAGTCAGCCCATCTAGAGATCATGTGTAAGGCATATTCTCCCTCATCCAACAGCAATCAGTCTCTAATAGTTCTCAGTCTAGGACTGGCCCACCACCCATTTCTCTCCTCCCCTCTGGGCCCTTGTTTAATTGAGTTGCAATGGGTCCTGTGCTCCATGCCACCATTGCCACAAGTTCACATGTGCAAGCTTCCAGTGGCCTGAAAGCCTCTGCTTCCCTGTGTTCATGAACCAGCCCTAGTTCTTATCATCTTTCCGCCCCCTCTTCCACAATGGTGGTCCCTGAGCCATGGGTAGGTGAAGCTCAGGGAATGACATCACCCACAATGGGCAGGGTCTTCCTATGTCAATTGACAATTAAGATGATCCCCCACAGACAAGCCCACAGACCAACCTGATTTAGATAATTCCTCACTAAGACTCTCTTCCCAGTGATTCTAGGTTGTGTCAAGTTTACAATCAAAACCAAATATCACATCATCCATGGAGGATTCTGAGTTCACACTAGAAGAAGATGACATGGATGGAAAAGTATCTGGCAGAGCTGGGGAGACGGCTGTCTATAGTGCCTGCCACACATACATGAAGGCCTGAGCTTGGATCCCCAGTACCCATGTAAAAAGCCAGGCATGTCAGTGAATCTGCAACCCCAGCACTGGGGAGGCAGAGAAGGGTGGAACCCTGGAGCTCACTGGTCAACCAGTCTAGTCAATCAATGAGTTCAGCAAGAGACTGTTTAAAAATAAGATGGGGGTGCTGGAGATGGCTCAGAGGTTAAGAGCTGCTCTTACAGAGGATCCCAGTTCACTTCCCAGCACCAACACTGGGTGGCTCATAACCACCTGTAACTCCAGTTCCCAGAGATCCAGCACCCTCTCCTGGCCTCTGAGGGTGTCTGCCCTCCTGAGCGCTTACCCACACACTGATACCCACACACAAGTACAAATAAATAATGAAATAAATAAGATGGAGGGTGATAGAGGAAGACACCCAACATTGACCTCTGACCTCCATGCAATCCTGGCACACATGTGCACATGTATATTCATTCACACACATGTGCACACATAAACACATACAAAATTTTTAATTAAAAAAATGCAAACATCTAGTATGTCCTCACAAACTGTAGTATAGAATTGCCACATGACTTAGTCACTCCATGCCTAGACTAGACCCAAAACAATTGAAAAAAGGCACTGAAATGGGGTACGATAGTATCTATGACAGCACTCCACAGCAGCCCAAGGGCAGGACAACTCGCACATCTACCAGCAGTGAGCAGCACACAATGCACTATCATTCTATTAAATACGTTAAAAAAGAAATGAAGTTGTGATATGAGCTACAATTTAGATGAATCAAAAAAAACAGGGCTGAAGAGGTGGCTTGGTAGTTAAGAGCACTGACTGCCCTTGTAGAGGACCCGGATTCATTTTCCAGCTACAGCAGCTAACAACTGTTCATGACTCCAGTTCCAGGGGATCCAATACCCTCTTCTCACCTCTGTGGGCATTGCACAACACGGATGCACTTATATATACATAGGCAATATATTCATACACATAAAATAAAATTAAAAATAAAATATTTTTTAAAGTAACGCCAAGGGAAAGAAGGCAGATCCAAAGATCACATAATTGAACTGTTCCATGTACATGAAATATCAAGAACAGGTGAACTCGAGTCAAAGGGAAGATTTATGGTTGCCAGAGACTGTGGGCAGGGTAGGGATTCATTAATGGGAACAACAAAAATGTTTTGTGTCTTGGTTTCTTTTTCCCTTTGCTTTAATAAAATACCCTGACAAAAGCAACTTAGGGAAAATGGGCTTATTGTGGCTCTCAGTTCAAGGTCCTGTCCATCACCATGGGAGAGGCAAGGGGACAGGAGCTTGAAAGAGCTGGTTCCATTGTATCTGCAGTCGGAAAGCAGAGTGATGAAGGCAGGCTGCTGCTCAGCTCCATCTCCACTTACACAGTCCAGGTTCCCAGCCAGGGAACAGGGCCACCCACAATAGGTGGGTCTTCCCACCTCAATGATAACAAGATAATCCCCACAGATATGCCCAGTGGCCCATCTCCCAGGTGACTCTACATTCTGTCAAGCATCACTGACCTTGATGTTCTGCAACTAGGTTGTAAACTAAATATTCTTAAATTGTTCATAGTAAAAATTTGGGGTATTATATAATGGTGATTTTTATTTCAAAAAGCATTTCAGGACCCTGCGCTGCCCACTGCCAGCCATTCAGAGGATGTCTGCTGAAGTGTCCCACACTATGTGCCAAACATTACTAATGTAGTGTGGTCAAAACCCTAAGAATAGAATTCTAGAACTCTCCATATTGTTCCAGGTTGCTGGTTAAGAATGTGTGTGATGAGGCAAGCTGTTCTACATCTGGAGCCCTCTGAGGAGGCCTCTACTGATGAACCTGCCAAGAACACAAACTCCCCTTTCTGAGAAAGAAGCTCGTATTCCACTAAGGAGAGGATTTTAGGAACACCCAGGGAAGGGGTGGTAAGATAAGGAATCCACAGCTGCCCCTGCTGATCTACCTCTACTGTGCTCAGTGCTGCTCAGAGACCTAGGCTAGGACAAGGAGCTGTTGGCTCCCCTTAAATTCTCATTAACTCTGCTTGAAAACATAACTTTCTAAGCATGGGAGAACATCTGTAGGGTCCACTGAAAGTAGTGAAAGTGAGCTGGACATGATGACGCAGTCCTGTAATTTGAGCACTGGGAGGCTGAGACAGGAGTTTGAGGCCAGGCTGGATTACATAGTAAGACCCTATTCCCTTTTTTACAATCCCCAAACACAAACACCCCCCCACCAACAAAAGTAGGGAAAGGAAAGGAAACCTTGCCTGATATCACCAACTTGTGATTTTTTTACGGTGTTGGCATATATTACTAAAGTTGGACATAACAATTTTTCCCTATGAAACAAAAAGACTGACTTTTCTTTCTGCCAGAATAGCTCCAAAAGCCCCACCCTGCCCATCTCACGCTCCTTTTGTAACAGAAAGAAATGATACTAAATTTACTTCTCTCCAGCTGAGAGTTTGTTTGGGGCCTCATGGAAATGCTAATATCAGGTCTTTTTTCTCTCATTATTTCACTCATTATGAAGCTTTTCTATAGAGATAGAAGAATTCTCTTCTTCACAATCCCCAAACACAAACACCCCCCCACCCAAATGGCCAATTTTAAAGTGTGAAAATAAAGATAGAGAAACACAAAAAAAGCCATGGTCAGGACAAATGAGACTGTTCTCAAGGAGAGAGCTAAAAATACAGGTGGAGACTAAGGCTTTGCATCCTGCTGAACATCTCTGCCCAAGCATGGATGAGAAGAACCTTCTGGAATCAGACCACTTGCAATCAAGGACTTTCAAGAAAGGCTCTGTTATTAAATGGTGCCATTAAAATTAACTTGATAATATTAACAAAATACTAAAGAACCCAGGCCAATAATCACAGAAAAAAATATGCTGAGTAGTTCTTTATAAAGAAAAGGAAAGAAATGAAGGATCTTGATAAAATAGTTGCAATATTCCAATCTTAATATAAAGTCAAGACAAATTAAAATATTTAAAAATCATTTATACCAACTTTTCTTAAAATGGGCATATATTAAGACCGCACCTACAGTAGAGCTGGAGAAATGGTTCAGTGGGCTACCAACCATCCGCAACTCCAGCTCCAGGGGGGATCCAATGCCCTCTTTTGGCCTTTGTGTGTAATGCATAACACAGATGCACCTACATTCATGTAGGCAAAACACTCATACACATAAAATAAAAATAAATCAATCAAAAGTAAAAAGACTACACTGACAATGTGTTCTAGGAAGATAAGACTGTCAACTCTGTATAAATCTTGGCAAGAATGGAATTCTTCAAAAGCAAGCTCTTAACTCATCAGTCCCTTCTCAGCACAATGTGGGGTATCATACCATACTGTACAAAACAGAGTTCTAATTAGTGTTTATCAGCTTCCCGTTGGTGAGTTTGGATTAATAAAGAGCCCAAAATTATGAGTTTCTAAAGGATAAAAATAAGCAAAACCAAAAAAAAAATTCAAAAGCAAGCTCTTAACTCATCAGTCCCTTCTCAGCACAATGTGGGGTATCATACCATACTGTACAAAACAGAGTTCTAATTAGTGTTTATCAGCTTCCCGTTGGTGAGTTTGGATTAATAAAGAGCCCAAAATTATGAGTTTCTAAAGGATAAAAATAAGCAAAACCAAAAAAAAAAATTCATAGAGAAGCAGTGCTTACAACCTAAAAGACAAATGGCTGGTTTCCTTCATTAATAAAGAGCTATTACAAACCAAGAG
>NW_008347891.1:948362-949448 GCF_000622305.1 Nannospalax galili
ACAAGTAATTTAGAAAGCCCTTCACATACCCAGAGGTTTGTCTCCTAGGTAATTCTAGATCCCATCAAGTCAATAATCAAGATTAACCATCCCACTGAGCATTCTACACTGCATTTGGCATCCTAACCCTCTGCCTGTAACCATTGCAGACCAGCTCCTGGTGTCTGCCTTAGTCCATTTCCAGAGTCCCCATGTACTACACAGCTCCTCCTTCCTCTGTTCCATGGTACTTTTATGGATGGGTAACATTTTCATTTTGTTTTGTTTTGTTTTCTTCTGGGTCTCACTTTGTAATTCAGGCTGGCCTAGAGCACATGATCTTCGTGCCCTCACCTCTCAAGTGCTGGAATTACAGGTGTGGCTATGCCGCTTGTCTTCTATGGACAGATGACCCCTCAAAGACTCCTAGGAGAGGGATGGGGCTGTGGGTAAGTAGTAGACTGATGGCTTAGGGTCCCCTGGATTCAAGCCCCATCACTGAAAGAAAGAAATCGCAGGAGACTTGTGCATCATTCCCCAGGAGGACACACACTGATAGACAAGTGTCTCAGGACAGAGCCCAGGCTCAGAGCCTTAGTTCTACCTCAATATAAACTGCTCTGTTCTTGTGGGCTCAGTGTATGTTTAGGAGAATGCATTTTCTCAGCTCACCCAGCTGTGCTATTTTAAAAATCAAGTTTCAAGGGGTCTAGAACAGTCTAAACAATGTGGCAGATTCAGAGGATTCACAATGACCTGATTTCAGAATTACCATCCATAAGTGACATCAGTGTCAAGGCAGGGTGGAACTAGCAGAAAGATCTATAACTTCAGTGGAAATGAATAGAGAGCCCAGAAATAGACCCTCAGGTGTGTGGCCAAAGGAGTCTGGCTCTAGTGGAGGCAGACAGGCTTGTCAACTGATCCTTTAGGAAATGTGGGTATCATGCACAAAAAATGATCAAACTACCCATAGTACTGAAAACCACTAAATTATATATGGGCAAAGCAGCAAAGAACCACTGTCTTGAAATGAATCATGGACCTCAAAGCAAAACCTAAAATGTGAGAAAACAGAAAGGAAGTTTTATGTCCTTGGATTAAGAT
>NW_008347891.1:949661-952224 GCF_000622305.1 Nannospalax galili
TATGCGAGTAACTTTGTTAGACTCAAAGAACCAGAACCCTCACTTTTTGCTGATAGAAAAACAGCAATCCGCTGTTGTGGAGAACAGCTCACAGCTTCTTGTAAACTTTAAGGTGCATTGGCCATGGGACTCATAATCCTGAAAATTCTGAGTGCTTGCTTGAGAGACATTGTGTCCTCCTAGGGACCTCTGTGTTCACAGCAGCTTTATTGGTAATCACCAAAATTGGTCACCAGCCAGATGTCACCATCTGGCAAAAAGATAAATCGTGATGAAGCTTACAGTGGGATACTACTGAGCAATAAGGAACACGGGAACTGACCCCAGAGGCATTACACTGACTAGTCAGATGTGGCAGTGCACACCTGTAATTCCAGCACTTCAGAGGATGAGGCAGGAGGATCGCAAGTTCAGAGCCACATAGTTAGACTCTGTTTCAAAGTGTCAAAAACACACACACACGAAAGGAATTATACTTAGGAGGGGGCATCATACTTAGAAAAGCACCTAGTACGTGGTTTTATTTGTATGATGTTCTAAAACAAGCAAACATACAGTGATGGATCCTGACAGGCCTGGGGATAGGGGAGAGTTGACTACAAAGGGGAAGGAGGGTATTTCAGGGGCAATTGTGATGGATGGTTCTACAACCACACGTCTAACATATAGAAACAAATGCTAAAAGGAGTGAACATTACTGTGTATAAATTAAGCCTAAAAAGGATTGTCTGGAAATCCAATGAGGAATGTCATTTTCAAATTGGAGATTGTGGGCTTATCACCACTGTTCCTGTGCTAAATCTTCCCTTCCTGTGGTACTACAGGGCATGTTAGTATTTGCCTGGTTCTAATACATTGACTAAGCATGGAATTTTTCTCTGAATGACACCGTGCAGACAGCCAAGCAGAACAGGTATGTTGGAGATTGGGGGATCTGTCCTAGGAATCTGTATCTCAGCGGTTCATGTTGTGGCTACTACTGGCCTCTGGTCTCCCAGAGAAAGGTGTGGACCAGTGAGGTGACTCAGTGGGTAAAGACTTGATGCTAAATTTGACCAACTGAGTTTGATCCCAGGGACCACAGCTGCAAGTTGATGTCTAACATATAGAAACAAATGCTAAAAGGAGTGAACATTACTGTGTGTAAATTAAGCCTAAAAAGGATTGTCTGGAAATCCAATGAGGCATGTCATTTTCAAATTGGAGATTGTGGGCTTATCACCACTGTTCCTGTGCTAAATCTTCCCTTCCTGTGGTACTACAGGGCATGTTAGTATTTGCCTGGTTCTAATACATTGACTAAGCATGGAATTTTTCTCTGAATGACACCGTGCAGACAGCCAAGCAGAACAGGTATGTTAACTGACTGCTCTTGCAGAGGACCCAGGTTCGATTCTCAGCACCCACATGTTGGCTTCAAACCGTCTTTAATTCCAGTTCCAGGAGAATCCGAAGCCCTCTTCTGACCTCCATGGCATTACACAACATGGGTGCATCCTCTGACCTCCACACATGTGCTGTGTACACATAATAAATAAATAAATAATAAAAATAAATAATTAAATAAATAATTAATATGTAAAAATAGATGAGAGATAAATTCAGTGTGTGTTGGTGTGTATATTATGCATGTGCCTGTGTAAATGTGTAGACCAGAGGAGGACATGATGTCCTGTTCCATCACACTGCCTTATTCCCTGGAGATAGTCTCTCACTGAACCTGGAGCTAGGCTGGTGTTCAGCAAGTCCCTTTGATCCTCTGCCTCCAGTACCCACAACACTGGAGTTAAGGGGCATGAGTGGCCATGCTCAGCTTTTTTTTAAGGGTGCTGTGGATTTGAACTCAGGTCCCCATGCTTGCACAGAAAGCTCTCTTACCCACTGAGCCATCTCTAGCTCCCTTAATTTGCCTTTGTTAAGTATTTGTCACAATAACAGGAAAATTAATATACCAAGCAACAAAGTTTCCCTGCTCTGATTGTGTTTTCTTGAAACAGTCTTTGTGTAAGCTATAAATGTCTCCTTGCAAACTAATAACCTGCTGTTTAGTTTCAGACATCAAGCCTATAAAGCTTGGTTAATGGGAGTTTAGCCCTGAGAGAGGAATTTTCTGTATGATAGATAGATGATAGATAGATGGATGAACAGATTGATTGATAGATGATAGATTGATTGATAGATAGATAAATAGAGTGAGTGGATATTTTCCCTCCTTTGTGATTCCTTCCAGCACAAACTCCACAGGGGGGTTTCAATCTGCCTCTGAAATGCAAAAGTAATTACAAATCCTCCTTTAACTCAACTATAAGAACCAGACAAGTGCCAGAATTGAAATTTGAAAGGATGTTCTTGGCTTCAGGAGCTGTGAGCAAAAGACAGCAGCCTAGTCTCTTTTTCTTTCAAGCTCTTTCCCTTCTCAAATCCCCATCCCTTTTCAAAAACCCATTCCTTTTCTTTTCTCTTTAAGACAGAAAAACTTTAACTTTCACCAACTTGAAGCATTCATACAGAAACTGAAACTGGCCCATTTTAGAGCACTCCCCCCCTCCGCCTTTGTCCTCCC
>NW_008347891.1:952496-961374 GCF_000622305.1 Nannospalax galili
TCCCCTCCCCCCCTCCACCTTTGTCCTCCCCACTCCCTTCTGTACTCACTCTGAAAGCCACACATTGTGGAGCACGTCAGGGCAATGATAGTGTAGTGACAAAAGCCACAGTCACAACACCTGAGCTTAGGCCATCACCAAGCTATAAGGCTCAGGGTAAATTTCTTTAGCCATAAAACAGGATCGTGTCCACTTTTGTAAAAACGGCACTTTGCACTCGTGGAGGGCAGGCCCTTTTCCCAGGCTCTCTCAGCCCTTCCACCCATCCTACTAAGGAATGAGAAAACATCCGGTGCTACGGTATGTAGGGTGGGGCAGTGAGGAAAGCCTGTGAGCTGACAGTAACCAGGGTAGACTCTCACCCTTACCAATACCTTTCCCTCTACCATTTCTTTCTCCAAGGCAAGGGCTTCCCTGGAAATAGACTGTTTCCTGTGTCCAAACATGCTGACCAAAGGCAGATATAAAGTAAAAAGCTTCAGTCTGTCCTGGAGGATGTGGAAAATTTCAGGGGCTGGGCAGATGGGTCCGTTGGACGCTTATGGTGCAAGCATGAGTATCTGAATTCTTGACAAGTACTCTTGTCAAAAGTCAGGCAGGGCAGCTATAACCCCAGAACTGGGGAGGCTGAGACAGGAGGACCCCAGAGCTCACTGGCCTTCCAGTCTACACAGTGAGCTCCAGGCTCAGTGAAAAACAAGGTGGAGAGTTGAGCAAGACACCTCTGGCCTTGTTGTGAGAATTCCTGCTCTGGGGAAATGTAAACAACATCTACCTTCTCCTTATAAGGTCCCGACTACAAACCAAAGTCTGCTTCCTCCAAAGTTCACTGTGGGGGACCAATGAGTTCATTGGGCTTACTTACAGAGCATGGGTGGGTTACAGGAGCATGGGTGACCCCAATGCAGCCACACTGGAAAGTCTTTGCCCAGCATGGATGATGGCTTCCCCAAAGCAACATAGATAGCACCCACTCTTAATTAACCTTCCTCAGCCTATACACCATTAGCATCTGGGGGGGAGAAGCCTTGTGCAGGGCAGAATTTCATAGGCTGGGAGGAAAAGCTGGAATCTCAGGAGAGGGCAATCTGATGAAGATGGCAGCTGTTTTGCTCAGAAGACCCCCCCCATCCTACAATATCCACACACATGTACACACATGAATACACACACACACGCACGCATGCACGCACACACATGCACATGCACATGGGCACACACCCAAAGAGCTCAGCAATTTGAAGGTATAGAGTCTGCTCTTTTGTTCTTTTGATGAGAGAGGGTCTTGCTTTGTGGGCCAGGTTAGCTTCAAATTCATGGCAATCCTCCTGCCTCAGCCTCTCAAGTGCTGGGATGACTAGGGACTTTGATGAGAACAGGAGAGAGAAAAGGGCTGGGTAGGGCAGAGACCCCACAGCAGCAGTTCTGAGAATGTCTTTGACGGAAGCCAGGAATGCCAGTAGAGAGTCCCAGTTCCTCTTTGTCGTCCCCCTTGCCTCTGCCTAGAGGGCATATATAACACACACCTAAAACTGAGAGAGGAACCCAGACACCTCGAGGTTGGGCCAACTGGACTAACTAGCTCATCCTTCTCCCCATACCTCACAAAAGGTTCTGCCACAAGTCCTTTAAAAAGCCCCCAGACAGCTAGCTTGATGGTATCCCACTCCCCGGGACCTCTCCTGCTCTACCTTCCTTCTTTCTCTTAAGCTCCCTATAATACAATATTTCTTTCTAAAACTCACCCTCAAGAAGCAAGAACCTGGGGCTGGAGAGATGGCTCAGCAGTTAAGAACACTCGTTGTTCTTGCAGAAGACCCGGGTTCGAATCCCAGCACCCATGTGGCAGCTAAACTGTTCGTAACTCCAGTCCCAGGGGATTCGACAGCCTCTTCTGTCCTCCACCAGCATTGCACAACACAGGTGCACTTACCTACATGCAGGCAATACACGCATACACATAAAATAAAAATAATAACATTTTTTTAAAAAAGAGACAAGAACCTGCAAACAGGGGCTCAGGGTGACTTTGTCTCCGGGTTTCCAAGAACTTAGCCCCCAGAGCCAAGCTCACCAAGACTTCATTGCTGTCAAAGACACTCCAGTATTCCCATATCATTTTCTAGTGGCCATCCCTGCAGCCTGGGCTACAAATAGCCATGAGAAGGGACAGAAGGAAGAGGGGAGAGGAAGAAACTTGGAACTAAGTCAAGTATTTCTTTTATGTATATGGGGGTTTTGCCTGTTTGTAGGTGCACCATGTTTGCTGCAATGCCAGCAGAAGCCAGAAGAGCACATAGGATCCCCTGGAACTGGAGCTACTGATGGTTGTTAGCCATTATGTAGCTGCTGGGAACAAACCCAGGGGTTTTCTGCAAGAGCAGGCAGTGCTCTTAACTACTGAGCTATCTCTCCAGCCCCTCAACAACCTTCTTTATCAAGAGCCAGATACAGATGTCTTGGGCTCTGTCAGTCTGCCAGGTGGCACAACAGCTCACTTCTGAAGCTGGGGCTTATAATCGGCCACAGACAGCACACAAATGAACAGGCGTGTCTGCCCTAAACACAATCATATGTGTGGACATTTCATGTAATTTTCATGCCTCACAAAATATTATTCTTGAGTGGTTTGTTGTTTTGTTTTGTTTTGTTTTTTAACTGCTTAAATGTTAGCCAGGCATGAGTTCACACCTATTCCTTTGAAACAGGATCTCTCATTGAACCTGGGACTAGACTGGTGGGCAGCAAGCTCCAGCAATCTTCCGGTCTCCATCCCCACAGAACACACATGCTACACACACTTGGAACCAGTCAGGTCATGTTCCAGTTGCCTGTTCCTTTGCGCCTACCTGGTGAGAATATTCAGAAGAGAAACTACCGCAGGTGAATGTACATCATGGGTGTCACCTATGGATGAAGCACTGCCTACATTTTTGTCAATTTGTTTTTATTAAATTTTGTTGTATTTCATATAGAATATCTCAAACAATCTGAATCATCTTTATATCCCTGTCCCCACCAGACCCCTCCCATAGCTCCCCCACTGGAACCCATATACTCTGTCCTGGGTGTTAAGGCCCACTGTGTCAAGTCAATGTTCCCAGACGTTCCCCAGTGCAAGTCCATCCACTTGCGGTTTAGTCAGATCCCTCTCATCTATCTACCCAAACACCTATTATTCTCCTTTTTTTTTAACAGAGCATAGGGTGGGGGTTTATTACCCTCCATTTACAGCCGCACTGGAAAGTCCACACTCAAATACAGATCCTGTGACTTCCAGACAGCTGCAGAAAACGGTGAGAGAGGGGCCTCCTGGCGTTCTCGGCTCATATGTCCTTAGCCCTCCCCACATGCAGCTAAGGTCGACTGATTGGGTGGGAGGGGTAACTGACTCCCCCCTTGACTCCTTGATGAGTGGGGGAAGAAGGAGGTGTGACTCTAGCTTGCCGACGGTGTGGTCAGAGGACACTTCCGGTTAATGCTCCACCCCTTCCTTTGGCTCTGGAATTCTTTCTGCCAACCTCTTCCACAAAAGTCCCTAACTGGCTACATTTTTTAATTTTTATTTATTTATGTGTATGAGTGTTTTGTGTGCATGTATGTAAGTGTACCTGTGTGTGTAATGGCTGCAGAGGCCAGAAGAGGACGTTGGATCCACTGGAACTGGAGTTACAGACAGTTGTCAGCGTCATGTAGGTGCTGAAACCAAACTCAGGTCCTCCACAAAAGCAGCCACCACTCTTTACCACTGAGCCACCTCTCCAGCCCCATGGGCTAAATTTTTATAGGCCATAATCAACCTTCAGGGCTGACATCAGGGTTGTGGTTTCCCAGAGATGGATACCCAGCCTCAGAGAAAAGAGTTACCATTTTAGGGCATCCAGAGAGAGCCAGGTTCTGAGCCAGGCTCATTCCTGAGCCCAAATTCTTTCCACTCAAAGTCCACCTGAGGACCTGTCCACTCGAGGAGAGTGTTTGGGAATTCTTGGACCCAGAAACACATGATGAAAAGCAGATATAACTGTCTTCTTTTCTCTGCCATACACCACATGCTCAAAGCTGTAAGGAGAGAGAACAGGGAGCCTGGTGGGATCCTCTCAACCCTGATGATCCAGTAGATCACTGCGAGAGCATCTAAACTTAGCAGTGCCCAGTCTTACTCCAGATCAACTAAGTCAGACTCTTGGAGAGAGAGGATACTGGGTCCCAGACACTCACATTTGATAAAGCTCCATGGTTATTCTAATAAGTAGCCAGGACTGAGCACCAGTGTAGGTGAGGCAGGAAGGGCATAACTAGGAAGACGTCCTGTCTACAAATCTGCTGGTGGGTTGTCCACTGGGAGCAGCGATTCTGCAGTGGTTGTTCTGCCTTAACTGCTCTGACCTCAGCTGCCTCCTGAGCTGGAGAGGTTATCTAAAAATACAGCCAAGCGTTCTGTTTTCTGACTCAAACGCCCTTCAGCTTCAGAATAGGTTTTCTTCCTCTGTGGATGCTCCCAAAATGAGGGCACTAACAAAACCACCTTGGACACTGGGTAGCATGTCCCAACACTTAAGCAGAGACGGAAGGCAGGAATGGTCAAACAGCCAGGCTGAGGAAGGTGTGTTGTCCTATGAACAGCCAAGAATACCACATACAAAAAGAAAAGCTTCAACAACACCCAGAAAAGCAAGTGCTTCTGTCTTTTCTTAAAATTGTTACAAGAATTTTGACACTTCTGAAAAATCCTTCATTTCAAAGGAAATGTCAAGTCACTGAGAATTTTTCTGAGAAATCATTTATTTCAGAAGAGTTACACATTTATAAAAATTTTAATGGTTAATTTGTCATTTGTAAAACTTACATCATAGTAGTCCTAGCAGAGAAATCATGAATCTGTTCATTGATGAAAAACAACCACAAACACTGAATTAACTGTCATAAACAGGTTTTATGCAAAAAAAGTTCAGTTCATTATTTAGTATATTTCCTATTTGTGTGCCATTTTACACTTTTATAAATTTTTAAATTCATTCTTATGCCACACATAGTGGCACATACTCGGAAGGCTGAGGAGGGGGATCGCAGATTCCAGGACAGACCCAAGCTACGTACAAAGATTCTGTCTCCAAAGGCGGGCAACAATATGAGTTTGAGCCCCAAGACCCACAAGGTGAAGAGAGAGACCAAACTCCTTCCAGTTGTCCCCTGGCCACCACCCCCATACTCCCCTGGCCACCCCCCATACAGCCACAAAATAGATCTAGATGAATTAAAATGTAAAACAACATTCTCACATACTGTATTCTTTCTGATAGTCTCATTTGTGAGTGTCATTGCTTTGGGGACAAGAATCTGACAAGTCCACTTCAGAGATATGAACACTGAGGTTCAGGGGTAGTCAGGGGCTCTCAAGGTCTTAAAAATTCATAGAGACTCCAGAGAGAGGTGATGAACTTTGACACTGCAGTTGAGGACTGATATTTTGAGTTAGACCACAAGGAAAAGTATGTGTATGTGTGTGAGCATATGTGCATGCATATGTGTGTATGTATTATGTGTGCATATGTTTGTGTGAGTGTGTATATGTATATGTGCATATGATTGTGTATGTGTGCATATTTATGTGTATATTTGTATGTATGTACATGCATGTGTGTATTTGTATGATGTATGTATGTATGAGTGTATATGTTTATATGTATGTGTTGTGTTTGTATGATGTATGTGTGTATATAAGTGTAGATGTATGTTTGTATGTCTGTGTGTATATGTTTGTAAAAACCCCAGTAGGTTGATACTATGCGAGGAACTAAAATTCTTTGCTGTTATTAGCAAATCTCAGTCAGAGGCTGGGATGGAGCTCAGTGGTACACTACTGGTGCCTAAAATTTGCAAGGCCTTGGGTTCCATCCCCAGCAATACCACAAAAAAAGAAAAAAAATCTCAATCAGAAATGGCTTTGTTCATCTGAACCACTGTTTCAAATTAACATGCTTAAGCAGAAGAGATTCTAGAATCTGCTTAATGAGTACATTAACTTGCATAAAAAGCAGCTATAAAGTGTCCCTTTTTGTCTCCAAGTGTAGAAATTGATACATTTTTATTATAATTTCAGAAGATAAGATCCTTAGACAATATGTAATGAAAAAACAAACAGGTGTCTAACTGCTTGAATATTTGGCAAAGGATTCTTTCATTAAAATGAAATAAGCTTTACAAACAAATACAGTACACATTTAAATAATCCCTAGCTTCAGTGGCTATCCCAGTAGAAGGCAGAGCATCCTACAGCTCACAGGAAGAGGGAGACTGGCCAGCAGCTGCCACCTACCACCTGCCTGTGCCCCCAACTGAACTGGAAGAGCAAGAGCCGCCTTCGGGGGTTTTCATTTGTTTTTGAGACAGTCACTCTGTAGCCCAGGCTGGACTGAAACTTGTGATCCTCCTGCCTCAGCTTCCAGAGTGTTGGACTTAGGCATAAAACACCATACTCATTTCTTTTATTTAGTGTTGTCTCCCAGTTGGCTAGTTCCTCCAAGGGATGGGGGCCTGCCATGGAGCATGGACTACTGGGACTGCTGGAAGCCATCTTGGGATGGAAGCCGTGAGCTGCTTTGTAAGTTAATAAATGCACATAAAGATATGCTATATGATTCACTTGATAGCGCAGGAGACCCAGAGGGAATTCGGGTGACAAAATTGGCGTAGTCTGGCCAGATAAAGGAACCACAGCCTTCCCCAAGGAACTCAGAAAGCAGTGGTCTCAGAAAGCAATGCTGTTTCCACTGCCCCTGTGGTGGGTCAACTGGGCTCTGAGTCCCAAATCCAGGAGAGAAGTCAATCAAAACCCATATGCTTAATGGGGTTAGGGATGGTCATATGGGCTATACAATGGATTATAAAATCTGTAGTTAAAAGAGGCCAGCCACACAGAAGTGTGGGCCACAGCTATGTTGTAAATGTGGGGATATGTTGAGGGTATGTGAAGATTTGTTAAAGGTTACCCAAAGGCTAGAAAATCTTTTACCTGCTCTGGACCCAAACAGAGCGCCCAGGGAGAGAGCGCAGCCACTTTGCATCATAAAAGATGTGTCCCAGGCAGGGAAGGCTGAAAGGGCTTAATTGTGAGACCCAGCTACAGAGCTGGAGAGGGAAAAAAGGTGGGACACTTTGACTTGTGTAAGGTCCAAGAACTCAGAGGAAAAGACAGATACATGGTTGTCACCAAGGGAGACTAACATGATTAGCAGGGGCTGGAGGACTATAAAGGAGGGGCAGGCATTCCTGAGAGAACTAGGTATGAGAATGATGCCCAGTTCACTGGGCCAGATGAGGCTGTGTTCACCAGAGATATGAAAGAAAGCCTAATTCAACTGGGACCTCGAGAATGGTATGGAGTTTTAATGGTTTTGCTAAGCCCTTTGATGGGACAGGATCTTTGTAAAGTGAGAGAGGCTTTAGCAGATCTAACTGACTCTGACCAACATGTAAAACATGTCTGTAGAATAACAGAACACCTTACAAGAGATATAAAAAAGACAAGACAGAAGAAATGGTCCATTTGGGTTACTCAAAGACAAATGTGGCAAGATTTATGTTGAGCCCAAATTCCTAAAGAAAAAACTGATATAAAACCAAATTCAGCCAGGCATGGTGGTGCATGCCTTTAATCCCAGCACTTAGGAGGCAGAGGCAGGTGGATCTCTGTGAGTTCAAGGCCAGCTTGGTCTACATAGAGAGTTCCAGGACAGCTGGGGCTACAGGGAGACCCTGTCTCAAAAAGACCGAAAAAAAAAAAAAAAATCGGTACTAAGGAGTTTCTGGAAGGCTTTAAAACCTGAAGAACAGTTCATGAAAGGCATTCAGAGGATAGGTGGTTAAGGATCCCCCAAAATTAAATAGGGTACATTTCTCTCCTGAGAAAGGCTATATGAGGGGTGGAGGCAGTTTTTCCCACCAGGGCCTTCCCCAGTGCAGGGTCAGGCAACTGGAGCCAACCCTGTAAGCGTATCAAGAATAAAAGAATCCAAAGGGATAACTAAAAATGGTAAAGAGCTAACCAAATTAATGCCTCATACCCATGCTATGGTACCTAACAAGGATCTATGGAGAAAACAGTTAATACGAATGGACAAAACCTCTCCATGCTGTGTGAGACCTTTTCTATGATTGATTTAACATATAATGTTAACGTTCCTTCAAGTGTTTTACAGATGTGAAACCCATTTGAAAGATACCTGAAGAAGCAAAGGCCAGCTATAGCTGTAAGATTCTTGGGAGTTTTATGTAGGTTGGGTAAGATGAGGACAGAGACTCCCAAACTATTCAACTGTTAAGAAAATCTACAGTACCACAGGGGTGGGTTGCTCCCCTATGAGCTGTTGGTCAGAGAGAGAGATCCTAGAGGTCCTCCAATTCAGCAAGGCTCTTGCCATTAACGTCGGTTGTACACTAGAAAGGTCGGTAAGGCCGCGTTGCTGAGGACACTGCATGTTGTGAGCATGGGAAAAGACGATGAGAAGAAACCCAGACTAAGCCAAAAAACTCCATGCCACTGGACTGGATGGATGACGTTCATATTGCCAAAAGGTTCTGTGCAGATGGTTGGGGAAGAAAGGATCCCCTATAATTCTACTCAACGATGGACCCCACATGCTGCACACTATGGACATACCAAGCAATACCTGCAAGTGCAATAACGACTCGACCAACATACGTACAACCGACAAATTTCTAATTGGATAAAGCCTTCTCCTAGGGGTGGAACACACATCTGGTGCTGTAGACCAGGCCAATGCCTGTGTCAAGAAAGGCTACAGGCCCTAGTGAAGAAGCCATCATGAGTATACTGTTTAATGAATATAGTGCACCTGCTGGGATATCTTCTAAGCAT
>NW_008347891.1:961623-1006680 GCF_000622305.1 Nannospalax galili
GAATGCCAACGGTGACTATGGCCGTGGCACCGTCTGATATGGTGGCTCTGAGCCTCGGCACAGGGCTAGGCACTGGGTACTCATTCCTTTGTAAATTAATAAATGCACATAAAGATATGTTATATGGTTCACTTGATAGTGCAGGAGACCCAGAGGGAATTTGGGCGACAAGTGTCCATTTGCTTGTCGTTGTAGCAAAGTATCACAATAAGACCTGTGATCATAATGACCTAAGCCAGAAAAGGAAGACCAGACTGGTGGTTATGGAGTTAGACAGCTGAGCTGCACAAGCTCTGTGCAGGGACCAATGTGTGAATCTCCCGCCCACATCAAAGAAGGGAGCACCCAGGTCTCATCAGTTTGCATGGATGTGGAGGGAAGGGAAACGGAGAGGCTAGCCTCAAAAGCTGTCAGCATCAAACATGCATGGAGTTGTCCATCTCTTCAGAACAATCACAGGGAGGTAGTTTGAAGATGAAGAAACTGAACCCCACTTGTCTCTAATGACCTGTCATCGCAGATTTAACCAGAGCAGCTCGACTTCAAATCTGACAACCCACAATTCCAAGCTCCTGTAAACTCCCATCACTCCATTCACACAAGAAGTGAGCACCAGAAAAGCTGAAAGCAGCTGATTAGTGGTTTACGGGTACATTTTACATTTTTCCACACAAAATGAAACATGGGGGCTAGGTTCTAATGTTGTTATTGTTAGCAATACAACCCGTGATACTGTTTAAAAGTCTCTTCACATACAGGTAAAACTCCACTTCCAGCTTATGTCATGGGCATAGGGTTCCCATGAAGCACTAGCTGTTAACCAGCCCTTACCAGTCACTAAGCATTTGTAAAATTCTGGTTTGATGTGGGGTTTTGTTTTGGTTTGGTTTGGGTTTTGGCTTTTTTGAGACATGGTCAGGCTGGCTTTGAATTTGCCATGTAGCCAAGGATGACCTTGAACTTCTCATCCTCCTGCCTTTCCTGATTCTCCTCCCATGTGCAGTGATAAAAACATGCACCCCCATGTCCAGCATGTATTTGGAGGTTTCTGTTTTGTTTTCTTTTTCTCTGTCAAGGTTGCCTTTTGTGTATTGTTTTCTGTTCCATAAAAAAAATAGAGTAATGAGTCTTGCTGTGAGCTCATGAAAGATTGCATTAAAATCACAAGGAACCTATTTTTTATGAGTTATGGAGCTCTGAATCATCTCAGTAAGTTCTTCTGAGTAACTAAGTCCGATCAAGTTCCTAATTTGCTCAGCTTTCCTGTTAAAATCACAAAATTACAGATGCTTCACTCTCCCCACTCAGAACTCAGAGCATCCAGTGTTGCTTCTCCTGGGATGGGAAGGCTCACACCACTAAGCCTGCCTTGAGAGGGAGCCCTAAGAACGCCCAGGTATGTTCTGAACCAAATGATGCTGTAATATTGATGACCCTTCTGAATAAGTTACCTTATATATCAAGTCACCATTTAGGACAAATCAAAATGTCTTTATTTCTCTGTTCATCATCTTTGGGGAGTAATAAATTAGAGCTCTTTCTGTTTCTTGACGATTTGCTACATCTATATTTAGACACACACACACACACACACACACACACACACACACACTCAGAGTTGTGTTAAATGTCCAATGCCTGATTATCTTTCTCTTTTACCTAAACTGATAGATATTGATCTTTCTTCCCCATCTACTCCCAAGAGACCCTGAGTTCAAATCACCTAAAAGAAGAAATTCAGGCATTTAAATAGAACAGCAGTGTGACAGAAGCAGCTGGACACTCAGTTCTTCAGGAAAGGTCACCATCCACCAGAATAGAAAATTAGTCGGCATCCATTCCCTGATTTCGATCTGCTGTTCTCATTTTTGTGAAAGCAAGAGGTTGTCCCAATGATTCTAAAAGCTCCACTGGGCATTTCCCACAAAAGTGGTGGTGTCTCAAACCTGCCCCTGATGTGCACATCAAACAATTCCTTATCATCAGTATCACCATTAACATCACCATCATCGCTACCACCATCATCATCACCATCTCATCTCCCTTGAGGGAATTAACACTTAACTGAAAACCAGTTAACAAAGAGGAAGAACACAGCACTGAAAAAAGAGAAAAGATTCAGGCTCCAATTTTTGCCACTACAGGGAAAAAAAAAAAGTCTGTAGGTAACAAGCCAAAATTCTGTCTGCCAAGGTCAAGTTATTTGGTCCCACTCCCCTCTATTTAAAAAATTTAAACCTATCATTGGAAAGGGTGTTTTCCTCATTTGAAAGAAAAGCTTCTCGGAGCATTCTTAAAGTAATTCTTCAATCGTATCAATTTATATGAAACAAACTCCTCCGCCCTAAACGGAAGAAAGAAAGACACATATGAGATAAGCCTGGTGTTCACGTGGCTGTATCCAGCCGGTTCAGATGAAGGCTTTTTTCATCCTTACCCTAGAATAGACTTTCGGATCCGCAACCGGCACACGAGGCACTACCAAATTGGCCCATTGAAAATGTTCGTAGATTTCCCTGAGCTTTCACGTACTTTAAAAGCCCAGTTTATCTTCTGCCAGATCCCTCTTGGAAATCTCCTGTTCAAGGACAGCGGCTGGCCACCTCCCATCCCTCACAGCTTCCAGGAGACTACCCAGTGCCCTGCTAGCTTCTTGGCTGCCCCAGCAGGAGCTTCCTGCCGGAAGGGCGACAGGGCAAGCCCCAGTGTGATGCCCCTTAAATGTCTCCGCCTGTTCTATCACCGCTACCACCCCAGCTCAGAAAGGACCGGCCCGGGGAGTCAGCTGCCCGCTCAGCCTCTGGCTGCCTTAGGAGTGGCAGATGGCACAGGATCAGCCATCACCTGCCTCCCACCTTGGATACACGCCGGGGCCGGTGGGATCCGGAGCAGAGGCCAACTGGACAGTGAACACCCCAGAGGGGACACTAGCCTCTGGCTCCTCTGCACTGCCAAGGCGGATATTGAGAAGGTGCTTCAGTCGAGCCTGGCTGAGCTGGGGCCAGGAGGGGTGGCCACTTGGCCCACGGCAGCTCCGAGAGTCCGGTGGCTGCCAGGCCCGGGAGTGACACACCCCGAGAGCCCTAGCCGGCTTTGCCAGGGAAATGGGGTGAGCAGCCAAGCCGCACCTGAAGGGTCAGCCCAGGGTCCGCATCTACCAACCCCTTCCTAAAGTGTCAGAGGCTAGTGTGGAGAGTGCTGGAACCTCCGCGGCCCGAGAGAGACCCCAGGCTGCGGGACCCCAGCTGTGGTGTCCACTCACCTGGCAGTCAGTGCCCGAGACCCCAGCCGGGCAGGTGCAGCTGTAGCCGGGCTCCGCGGCTGGAAGCTCCTGGCCGGCCACGGAACGAGGGGTGCACACGCCCCCGTTCCGACAGGGCTGCGCCGCGCACGGTCCAGGCGCAGGCAGGGGCGCGGCGGGCACCGGGCTGGCCAGGCAGCCGTGGGGCCCAGCGGCCAGCAGCAGCAGCGGCAGCAGGGCCAGCGCGGGCAGCAGCTGGGCACCGGGCTCCTGGGCGCGGCGGAGAGGCATGACCGGCCGGGAGGGCGCAGGAGCCGGAGCCGGAGCCGGAGCCGGGCGCTGTGGCAGTGGTGATGGCGGTGGCTACTGGGGCAGCTCGGTGGGACCCGAAGCCTCCTGCAGCTGCGGGAGCCTTGGTTCCCCGGGCAACCGCGGGCGGGGCCGGAGGGGCGGGGCCGATGGGGGCGGGGCCCGCGGAGGCGGGGCGCCTGGCGGGCGGACCTGAGCGGGAACCTTCTGCAGGGAGTTGGGTCAAGAGTTGCAGGAAGGTCGTCCTCGGCTCTCAGACCCGAGGGTCAGAGTCTTGGTGAGACCTAGAAGAGAACCCTGGGCTCCGAGGTCGGGGCGCGAGCCTGGACCGGGATGCGAGGCAATGCTCCGGCAGCAGATGGATGGAGAGGTCCACGCAGCCAGGGGGAGGACCCGAGGCTGCTCCCGGCTGCCACCCGCCGCCTCTCGGCGCAGAATCTGTGAGACCGCAGCGGGCACCGGCCTGACCTCATTCTCCCGGGCCCCGCCCCCTCCCACAACGCTTGCCCCCTGCACACACGGCTCTCGCACACTTGCAGCCAGACTCCGAGCTGGCCTAGAAGTGACCTTGGAAGACTGGTCTGGGCCCTTGTCCTTGGTGCTGACTGAGCACTCGTCCCAGCTCACCCGCGCTTTTCTGCGCGCGCGCGCGCTCAGAAATGTCTGCCTTAGCTCACAAAAGCTGAAGGGGTCGGGGGACCAGAGCGCCCAATACTGTGAATACTGTTCTTGAACCAAACTGGAAACTGAGGCCCAGACAGGCTGCACTGGAACCCAGTGGGTCACTTGAGTTCTCTCCCAGAGCGCTGTGGGAACTGAAAGAACAGTTCTACCCTGCAGGTTTGCGAAGGCCCAGCCATCAGGGCGATTGCTACTGTCCTGGAAGGGGGCCTAGCTGTGACCTGCTCCGGGAGCCCCTGCTGGGACGGCCACAAAGGGCGACTCGGTGGAACTGACCTTTCACAGCATCTACTATGGATAGTCTCCCCAGAACTTGTTATCGTGTCCACGCAAAACTAAAAAATGTAGCCGTGCGTGGTGGCTCACATCTGTAATTCCAGCAGTTAGAGAGGCTGAGGCAGGAGGATCGGGAGTTTCAAGGTCAGTCTCAGATATAGAAGGAATTTCGAGGCCAGCTTGGTCTACAGGAAACCCTGAAGAGTAGGGGGGAGTTGGAGAAGGGAAAGGGAAGGGAGAGGAAAGGTGACTCCTTTGGATTGACAGTCTGGGTTAAATTTTCTAGGGAACACCAAAAGTACTTTTGCAAAAGCTGAGTTAATGAGAAAGTGGAGACTCCTCGGGAACCTTTAGGTGCCACAGACGAGTGGCCAGCGACTGCTCAAAGCCCTCTAGTGGAAGCAGGAGGCCAACTGCCTAGCCCCTGCAAAACCTGTTCAGATCCCAAAACAAAGCTCAGATTCCCGTTCTTTTAGGAGATACCTGAAAGTCATGTAGCCCTTTCAGAAGGTCAGAGAAACCCAGAAGGCTCTGCGAGTGACGGGGTAGCTGGGTGGATCCAAAGGTTACTGCGCTTCCACCCCACCTGCTGCCTTTTTATCTGAAACCTCTTTATTTATAAAGTCTTAGTTTTGTGCCCGCCAGCACCCTCTACTGGCCCCAGTTTCCACCTCTCAGGCGGTTCTTGACTGGGCCTCAGAGGCTACATTTTTTTCTCTAACCTCTCTGTCCCAGAGTATTAGTGCTGTTCATTTCCTTCCATCAAGGCCCACCCCCACACAAAAATCAAAGGATGTTTAAAAATAAAAAAAGATTGTGAACTAAAGTCACATTTCAGTTTTCTTCTATTCTTCCCTAAGCAATGTCTTTTTAAATTTCATTACACTTTGAGACAGAGGGAAATTAATGGCAGAGTTATTTTCTGGATGCTGATTTGTGAATTTTCTAGATAATGTCCCTTGCTTTAAAAAGTACTCTGTTTTGGCCAGGTGTGGTGGAGCTCGCCTTTAATCCTAGAACTTGGGAGGCGGAGGCAGGCAGATCTCTGTGAGTTCGAGGCCAGCCTGGTCTACATAGTGAGTTCCAGGACAGCTGTCAGGGTCTCCCTGTAGCCCCAGCTGTCTCCCTGTAGCCCCGGCTGTCCTGGAACTCACTATGTAGACCAGGCTGGCCTCGAACTCACAGAGATCCACCTGCCTCCACCTCCCAAGTGCTGGGAGTAAAGGTGTACACCACCACACCCGGCTGTTTTTAATTTTTAAAAGGTATAGTATGGCAGAGCTGGAGAGATGGCTCAGCAGTTAGGAGCACTAGCTGTTCTTACAGAGGACCCTGGTTTGAATCCCAGCACCCACATTGTGGCTAACAACCATCTGTAACTCCAGTTCTAGGGGATCCAATGCTGTCTTCTGTCCTCCAAAAGTGTTTCACAACATAGGTGCACTTATGCACATGCAGGCAATACACTCATATGCATAAAATGAAAATAGTTCAAAAATCAAAAAATAAAAAATAAATATAAAGGATTATTAAGGCAAAAAGAAAAAAAAAATATATATATATATATATATGTACCATTTTGTTTTTACTCCAGGCTAAAAAAGGAAGACTGAATCTTCCAACTGGCCCTCTGTTGCATTGATTCACTCTGAATAGAAAGAGTACTGACATATTAAAGAAAGGATTGCATCCGATTTGGTGAAGTAGTGAGTTTATCAGGGTTACTTACAGGAACATGTGACACAGCTATACCACCAGTGAGTCACCTCAACAACTTATGGGTAGTTACAACACTGAGAAGTTCCACCCCAATTAACTTTTCAACTCTTAACAAGTGGCAATTGGACACTCAGGGAGGGAAGGGGCTCCATGAGGGTCCCATGATTCTCCCTCCCTCCATGAGGGAGTGTTTAATATGCCCCGTCTTGTGTGGGTATTAACAGCTGCTCTGCTTCAAGACAGTGAAGGTCATGTCCAACCCAGAAGAAACAGGCACACAGCATATGCAAAGCCATGTGATTAGTTCTAACTCTAAAATATCCATGCAAAAAATACCATGCAAGTATTGCATTACTATTGTCACACCCAGAAAAGTAGATCTTGCAGCAAGATGACTCAGTGGATTGCCACTAAGCCTGACAACCTAAGTGTGATCCCTGTAACCCACAAGGTAGAAGGAGAGAACTAATGCCTGCAAGTTGTCCTCTGACCTCCACAAGCGTACTGTGGCACACATACAATTTTTTTAATTAAATGTAATAAATGTCAGTTATTCTATTTTTCAAAGTCAATCTTGTGGGCTGGAGAGATGGCTCAGTGGTTAAGAGCACTAGCTGCTTTTACAAAGGACCCAGGTTTAGTTCCCAGCACCCACTTGGCAGCTAACAACCATCTGCAACTCCAGTTCCAGGGGATCCAATGCCCTCTTCTGACCTTCTCAGGTATTGCACAACATGGGGACACTTACATACATGCAGGCTTACACTCATACACATAAAATTAAAATATTTTTAAATAAATAAAAAAATAGAACTTTCTGTAACCTTGTGTATTAGTTTGAATCTGAAATGTCCTTCTCAGACTTACATTTTGAATTCTGGGTCCCTAGCTTGTGGTGCTGTTTGGAAGACTCTAGAACCTTTAGAAGGTGGGGCCTAACTGGTGAAATAGGACACTAGGGGTGCACCTTTGCAGATTATACCTGCCCTACACCTGCCCTACTTTTTTCTCTTCCTGTTTGTCACTAAACAAACAAGCTCCCTACCACGTGGGTTGGGGCCTTCCCCACCATGATGGACTGAAATCTCTCTAAAACTGTGGGTCATAATAAACCTTCCATCCTTGTTGTAAATCAATGCAAACATAATTATGTGTAGGGGCCTAAAGGCCCCACCTTGCAGAAGTCTGAGAGGAAGTTACTGGGTGGCAGCCTGACTTGCTTTGAAAGTCTGAAGAATACTTCCGCACTGCTGAGGAGTGCATGATCAGCGTGTGACCATCCTTAAGATACACCCTCAGGGGGGAGGGGGGATTTCCAGGTGCCTTTATAAGCTCTGTAACACCTGCAATAAATGAGTCCCTGCTTGACTAGGCTCCCCGTTATGCCTGAGTGTTCCCGGTACTGGGGGCAGCATGGGCTGGCAAACGGCGTGCTTACTCATCCCCAGTCATCACTGCGAGGGGGTCGCTGGTTCGAACCCCCAGCAATTATGTTTAATTTCTGTACTTTGCTCTAACTCGAGAATATCATCCCAGGCCAGCACAGGCTTATGGACAGACCTCTGAGACCAACACTCTTTTTAGGAGATTTTTATACTCTGTGATCAGCATGGATGCACGGTGTAATAATCCAGACTCAGAAACTTATATTTAGAAGGAATGGCAAAGGTGACTAGCATGATCACCCAGGTTTTGAACTAAGATTCAAACTAGAATATCTACAAGGGGTGCTAATGACACTCAGCTTCCTTGGAGTACAACAGACACCTTCCTCTCCAAAAGCATCTAAGCATCCTGCAGCTGTTGGCACCATGGTCTCTATACACTTCTCTGCACCACAGTTGCCTGGACAGTGATGTCATTGCTCCTGCTGCTTCCCACATTTAGTTAAACTTGAAGGATACCAGAGGCTACAAGAAATTTGGTGGGGAGTTAGTAAGAGGGGGTACAGATACAGAGGGAGTATAAGTATGATCAAAATACATTGTAGGAAATTCGCAAAAATTTAATTAAAAAAAAATCACCTAGGATTTCATCTAGGGAATTTATGATGAAATATCAAAAAAAGAGAAATATTACCATTAAAAGCATCCAAAATATTATAACTACATATTACTTATGAGTTAAGTAAGATGTTCTTTAAAATAATGCAAGTAGCCAACACCTTGATTTAGAAATAATTTTATTTTTAAAACATTTGGAAAGAGATAATCAGAGCTCTAGAGCTATTCAGGCAGCTGTGTGATGCTCAGCAAGAGGCTTCCATGGCTGTACCCACATAATCCAGTCAGGCTCCCTCCTACCATAAACTCTGGAGGAATGGCAGACTCAGAATTGTCCTCTGTTTAGTGCATAGCCTCCAGACCTGATAGCAGAAGCTCAAAGGTGGGTTAATCTGGATTTTATTTGCAACTGTGTGAGTGTCATGTTGAAGGAACTGTTTGATTAGAGGCAGTAGGTATCAGCTCTATATTAGTGACCATCCACTGTACCACATTGTGCTGGTGTTTTAAATACATTTTCTTATTTTTCTGAGGGGAAAAAAAAGAATACCAAGGAATGGACTGAGGAGATGGCTCTGTGTTAAGTTCTTGCCGATCAAGGGTGAGGACAAAAGTTTTGATCCCTAGAACCCACATAAACATCAGAGGGGTGTGACAGCCTGCTGTTAATTCCAGCCTAGGAAGGCAGAGACAGGGAGTCCCCAGAGCACGGTAGCTAGCGAGACGAGCCATATCAGTGAGCTCTGGTCTGATTTAGAGGCCCTGCCTAAATGAATACGGTGGAAGAGTGATTGAAGATAATTCCTAACATCCACCGCAGGCCTCCACATGCACATGCACCCATATACATGTGCACTCACCCGTACAAATATACACACCACACATACATGAAAAAAAAATTCCATATTCACCTCTGATGCTGGAGTTACCTTAAAAGAAAGGTCAGCCACACGGAGAGAAAAGTGATATGTTGCCTTGTGATCATTTTCTGCCAGAGTGCCAAACAGCCTACTCTAGACAGAACATCTCTATTGAGAGCATATTGAGCGAGTTACTCCGTCTCTTAAATTTTCAGGCACCACATGATGTGGAGATAGAAATCTCTACTTTATAGAGCTCTTAGAAGAACAAATGAGATTATTGTGATCATGAATGCTTACAACAGGCCAGGCATTAATGTGAGTACAGCTAATACATTATGTCACTAATAATAATAATAATACCAGTCCCTGCTGGTAGAAACTGATTTGTGTCCGATTAAGAGAAAAAATATGGTAAAATGAGGTAGGTGCTAGAAGGTCTAAAGTCACTCACCTTGTTTGTGGTTGACCAAGACTCAAGCCTGGGAGGATCTGGCTGAAGAGCCCTACTTTGAGATTCTATCTGTAGGTGCTAGCCAATCAATCTTCTACAAGAAAGAGTTGGACATTAGTACACTCTGTGCATGAGATAGCTGAAGGGCAAAGCCTGATTCCTAGTAAATATTATCTGTCCTTTCTTGCAGAGTCTCATACTTAGAAACCTCCCATGAGGCACATCTAGGTAGATAGAATTACAGAGGTGGAGATGCATACACACATATTTGGGCATCTTCATGTTGCACGCATCATGTAGTTTCCTCTCTGTATCCATACCTTCTATATCTGTGAATTCAACAAACTATCAAAAACACTTGGAAAAGGGACAGTGAAATGGCTCAATGAGTGAGGGTGCTTACCACTAATCATAACAATCTGGGTTCAATCCCTGGAGCCCATGTGGAGAAGGAAAGAACTAATTTCTGCAGGCTGTCCTCTGACCTCCACACACATGCAATAGCACACATGTGTATGCACAAATATATACACACATGCACAAACAAGTTAAAAAAGTGAACAAAAACACTGAAAATTTTATATCTACTGCATATATAAAAACTATTTTTTCTCATCATTAGTCCTAAATAATGCACTGTAACTATTACACAGCACCAACATTATGTATTAGGTATTATAAGTAATCTAGAGATGATTAAAAGAATATATGAGAATAATTATCCATTACATACAAATATTGTCATTTTATGGAAGGGACATGGGTCTGCATGGATTTCAATGTCTGTGTGACATCTAGAATGAATTCCCCATAGACACCAAGGGACAACTGTATATGTATGCTTGATGTTTGCATCACATATGTATGTGCAGTGTGTATGGTATACCTGCATGTGGGATGTTTGGGTCATATGTGTGATGTGTGTGGTATCTATGTATGTGTGCATATATGGCATGCTGCACAGGACCTGCTGGGGTTTGATTGGGGATCAGGGGAGATGCTGAAGGATTTCATTTGCTCACTGCTGTCCTTACCATCTCCTCATTATAAACAAATACTTGCCAAGATGCAACTTAAGAATGGAGGGTTTGTTTAAAGGAACACAGTCCATTATGGAGAGAGACATGGCATCAGATGACTCTGTTGCCACTAGGATTTTTCACCTGCCCAGCTATAAAACTTCAAGTTCTGTCCCCTGTGACCCACTTCCTTCAACAAGGCTCCACCTCCAAAAGTTCCACAACTTTCTAAAACACTAACTGGGAACCAAGTGTTCCAACACATGAGCCTATGGGGTACAGTTCACATCCAAAGTACATCAGCTTTAAGGTGACCTCTCCTCCTGAGTTGCTGAGTGTGGGAATGTCAAAATGCAATGGCCCTTGAAAGGTCTTGTCCAAGGGGAAGATGAGGCATTGAGGAAGCTCATCACCACCCCAGGTGAGGCAGGAGCAAAAGCAGATGTATATGCCCCAGGCTCCAAATTTCTAGTTCATTCTTCCCTCTTTCCCTTACCACCCCTTCATCGGCAAGGTCTCTGACAGCCAATCATACCTTAAGGCAGCGTAGAAGTAAAAATACAAAGCAAGTGGTGGTTTTATGTGTGTTTGAAGATCATCACAAAGAATAAACATGGTTCGTGTACATTACAACCACAGGTGCCAGAACCATGTCTTAGTCCTGTAATTACTAACATCCTTAATGTAATTAGTCATGTCCGTGTTTCAGCACATGCAGTTGGGTTGTTTTATTGCAGATTACCACTGAATGATGCCTCGGTGGCGTCTGAGATGGTTCTCACCTCACTTTCTTCCCCTTAGACTTGTTCTAATTTGAATTAAACCACTGTTCTAGCAGCCATTCAAAATGATTTTAATTTCTTTTACATTATCACTCTCCTATTGAATTGATCTTGGGCAGGTTTAAGAGAGAAGTCTTGAATATAAAGACTTCAAGGGAAAAAAAAAGACTTCAAGGAAGCAGATCTTCCCTATATAAATATTTCATAAAGCATTTGAACCAAATGGAGATTGGATCTCTTAGACTCCCAAGAACAGGGGAGTTATTTTAAACTCAATAACTGCTTTTAGTCCCAACACTGTATTATGACACATGTGCCCTACTGGAACACAGTGTCTCCTCAGGAAGGCATCTACTTCAGTGAACTGCAGGGACGTGCAGTTCAAGCACATCTCTGCTCCGAGTTCCTGAATCCACTCAGAACTTTGAGGCATGGTGTTAGGAAATAACTCTAGTCTTCGGATTTTCCAAGGTGATACAACTGCTCAAATTGGTTTTGATGACATGCAAAATAATGCATGGTTTTATTTTCATAAGAAAGGGGTTTCCATTAATGGCTTAAACAAATAAGGGATTTATATGTGCACATAGACATCTAGAAGTTGCTGCTTCAGGATAGCTCTTCTGGGTTCCAAGAGAGCTTCACAGTCTCCACTGAGAACATTTGAACCATCCAGTCCTGCCCATGAGGGGTTGTGGGGAAACTGTTGTTTTCACCGACTTCTCTGCCTCTTGTGTGACTATAATCTTGCTTTGATGGACTCAACCCCATTGATCCTCAGCCCAAGCACTCAGATGAAACTAACCCTCTTCACAAGTGGCCATGAGCCCTAGTCGCTTTCATGTTGTTTTTATAATGTACTCATGTGTTCAACACCAAACCTCAATAATTATGTATTGCTGGCAAGATGGCTGTGAGGGTAAAATCACCTACAGTAAGGCCTGACAACCTAAGTTCAATCCCTGGAACCCACACGGTGAAAGGAAAGAACTGACTCCTGCAAGTTGTCTTCTGATCACACACATGCTGTGGTAAGCATGGACCTCCCCACCCCCCACCCCCTGAATTCAAAACTCAAACCTAAAACATATAAAAAATGAGGTTTTAAAACTTAAAAAAATCAACAAATTATTTTTAAATTAGCTTATATTAACATGTAAGTTTTAATTTCACCATTAAGTCTAAGAAAATACACTTACCTATATTAGCAGACCTAAGGAGAAAAGTCCTATGGTCATAAACATAAAACTTCATCTCATAAAAATGAGCATACAGCACTGGAGGGATGGCTTAGTTGTTAAAGAATACTCCTCTTGCAGAGGACCCAGTTTCATTTCCCAATACCCACATCAGGCAGCTCACAACCACCTGTAACTTTAGTTCCAGAGCATCTGATGCCTCTTCTGGCCTCCACAGGAACTACATGCACATGGTGCACATACAGACAAGCAGGCATAAACATATAAATTTGTTTAATTGAGCATACATACTTAATAAATGCTCTTAATAAAACAAGAAAGGAAAATGAAGAAGAATGAATGAAAAGTGACCCCCCCCAATAGGCTCAAGTATTTGAACACTTGGTCAGTTGGTGGTGCTGTTTGGGGAAGGTCATAGAATCTTTAGGAGCTGTAGTCTTGCTGGAGGAAGCATATCCTAGGGGTGGGCTTTGAGAGTACATAGTCACGCCCCACTTCCAGTTTCATTCTCTCTGCTTCCGCAGCTTTCTATTCCAACTGCCTCCTGCCACATCTCCCCACTATGATGGACTCCTGTCCCTCTGGAACCGTAAGCCCAAATAAACTCTTCCTTCTATAAATTTCCTTGGTCATGGTGTTTTATCACAGTAACAGAAAAGGAACCAAAACAGATAAATACTTCCTTACCTTCATATAATACATCTCTATCAACCTTCATTTAATGTAGAAATAGAAGAACCAGTTCCATTAATGTCGAGACAAACCATGTTCACGATCACCCTCATTTCCTGAGGAATATGCATAACAAGAGAATGAATTACCTGTTGAAAAACTAAAATATCACTGAAGGACACAAAATATAATTGGACATGTGTAAAATCACACTGTAAATTCAAACAGGAAGATTTCACAACATGAAATATAGATGTCCCTGAGCTAATCTATAAATTCAACATGATAAGTAAAAATCACCAGTGGGATTTAGTGGGGTACAATATGGAAATAGACATGCCGATTCTAAAACTCACATGAAAAATAAGCAATGTAGGTAAGCCAAGAAATTTTTGACTAAGAAAGTGGGGTAGAACTAAGAAATATTAAAACATAATGTGTAAGTACAATAATTAAAACAGTAGGATAGAGGCTAGAGAGATGGCTCAGCAGTTAAGAGCACATACTGCTCTTGCAGAGAACCTGAGTTCAATTCCCAGCACCCACATCTGACAGTTCACGACTGCCTCCAACTCCAGCTCCAGCTCCTTTCTGGACTTCACAGGCATGTGTACTCAAATGCACATACAACTGCACAAACACACATACACATAATTTTTAAAAAATAAAAATTTTAAGCTGTAGGCTCCATTAAACAGACAAATTTATGGAACAGACTAGGGGATGCTGACATAGATGTAAATATTTGTGAGAACTTAACAAATGCTAAGAACTCCTTCAATAAATTATATTGAGACAGGTGAGTCACCACAAGAGAAAATAATAACACTAAATCCAGACCTCACAACTTATATCTAGCTAAACTCCAAGTGGACTGAAGACTTAAATGCAGAGCCCCCAGAAGAAGCCATACAAATGCAAGAAGAAACAAAGGCTGAAATGTTTTACAGTCCTGGGAGTGTGACACATATTCAGAATTCATTTTTCAAAAAAAAGATCAAAACATTTGTCGACATAAACTTACAAAATTTCACATGGCAAAAATTACCATATATAAGGAGAAAGCATTAGGAAAGACATTTGCAACTTTCAAAAATCAAAATCAGAGGACTTTTTTTCCCACCCTAGAGAGAACTTCTAAAACTCAGCAAGATAATTTGCAAACTCCGAAGATCTCTATCCCTTAGCATCAACCTAAACTGTGCCAAGACAGTGGCTCCTTGGGTGGGACACCCACAAATTGACCAGACAAATGTCAGTTGTTTTTATTCTGAGTAACAAGTGCCTCCATTAATAATTCTATCATATATTGTCGGATTGCATTCTTTAGAAGTTTTTCAAATTCATGTCTCCACCAACATGAGATTCCTAGTTTCCATCTCCATCATAAGATTTCACTGAAAGTTCTTGAAAAAATCTGATAGGTAAAAAGTTTTCTCAGTGTAGTTTCTTTTTTGGAGGAGAGGGAGTGTTGAGGGTCTTATGTAGCTAAGACAACTTGAACTCCTGATCCCTCTATCTCTACCCCCTGAACATACGGACACATACCATCATGCTCAGATCTCTGTAGTTTTCAAATGCATCTCTTACCATAAGTTAAACATTTTTTATCTACTTCAGAAATACTTGTATATTCTTTTCTATGGACTGATTATTCAGAGAACTGATTTGATCTTCCTTTACACACAACTTGGATTTGAAACAGAAAGTATATATGTGCACACACATACATGCACACTGCATGCATTCATACACACACACATATGCACACAGAATCTGTGTCTACAGTGTAGTCTCTGTGTTGACACAGATGTTATTCTACCATCTTATCTAGCATCTGTTATTCCAGGACATTCTTGCTGGGCAAATAACTTCAATATTCACTAAAGAAACTTCTGGAAGGCCCATCAACTCTTTAATAAAAGCCCATATACTAAGCTCTACAATGCATTGCCTCAAAACATTCAGCAGTTTCCAGGCCTCCAAATCCTCTTCTTCACTATTCCAAATGGATTCTCACTGAAACCCTGCATTAAACCATCTGCCTCAAAACTTTCCACAACTTTGCCTTTCAGTTCTGAGTCACTGCCCACACCCCATGGAGCAATAACCCATCTGAACCTCCACTAGTTTTCTATCATGTTGGTAGCTTCTCTCACTGATTTGTAGGAGCTTGTCCTAGTTGGCTTTAACTGTCAACCTGACACAGACTGAGAAGGAAGCCTCAATTCGGGGATTGCTCAGATCAGATTGACCTGTGGGCATGTCTGTGAGGAATTGTCTTACTCAGTAATTGGAGAAGTCCCAGCACACTGTGGATGGCACCATCACCTGGGCAGGCTGTCCTGGGCTGTAGAAGAAAACTAGCTAAGCCCGAGCCTGAGAGCGAGTCTACAAGAAGCATTCCTTCATAGTTTCCACTTCAAGCTCCTGCTTGGTTCCTGCCCTGACTTCCTTAATGATGGACTGGAACCTATAAATGGAAATAAACCCTTTCCTCCCCTAAGTTGTTTTTAGTCAGTGTTTTATCACAGCAACAGAAAAGTAACTAAGACAGCAGCCGTAGAGATGGCCTGGTGGTTAAGAGCATTTGCTGCTCCTTAAGAGAACAGAAGTTTGGTTCTCAACACCCATGTCAGGTGGCTTACAACCACCTGTAACTCTAGTTCCAGGAGATCTGTGGCCCTCTTCTGGCCTCCTTAGGCATCCAAATGCATGTGCACATACATGCACACAAATACATATGCACACAAATAAATGATAAAATATATCTTTAAAAAAGAAAATTATCAACCTGAAATAAAACAAAAGCCAGAAAACAACTGGAAAAGACTACACTTTCATTGTGCTGGCTCTGTGCTACGTGCAGAGCTTGGATTTTTGTCCCCTAAGGGAGAAGATGGAAAAGATATGACTGAATTGAGATTTGAAAGATGACTGTGGATCTGTGATCTTTGACTGAAAGAGGGTGAAGGAGAGAGGTGATGGTGGCCGTCTTCAACTAGGGAGGTAGTGTTAAAGGGAGACAGTGTTCTGTCAAACTTTGGATGTGTTTGAGGAAGAGAGGTGCCAGGCCACAGAGGCACCAAGCTGTCCAATTGAGATAAGGAAGTCAAAGATGGTGCCCAGCTGGGGGCAGGGCACAATGGCCAATGGATTAGCCACTTCCTGATTTGTGACCAGCAGAGGGGAACAGTGGATGAGGGGAGAGTTGCTTGGGGCAAAGGAGGAGAAGTGATGACTTCAGGAAATGGTGATGCCATCTCCACAGGCATGAGTGGGGGTTAGGCTGCCAAGGAGAGCAGATAAAAGAAGCTGACTCAATAGACTTGGAACTGGCACTACAGAGTATTTACATCAGTGTGGAGGTTCCTCAAAAAAAAAAAAAGAAGAAGAAGTTAGGATTCCCACGGAACTCAGCTATCCCACCCTGGGATGTGGACTGTAAGTCAGCATGCCACAGCAATCTTTGCACATCCATATTTATGGCTACACTAGTCACAGTAGCCAGGAAATGAACCAGCCTAGATGTCCATCAACAGATGAATAAGGAAAATATGGTCCATATACACAATGGAACTTTATGCAGCTGTAAAGAAAATGAAATCATGGCATTTTCAGGAAAATGGACACAACTGGAAATCATATTAAGCAAAAATAAGCCAAACTCAGAAAGACAAATATTGCATGATTTCTCTCATCTGGGGAACCGAGATTTTAAAATTACATATATGTGTGTGCAATTATATGTGTATGTACATGTCTGTTGTATGTATGTATATGAGTATATATGTATTTATATGTATGTAAATAGGTCACAAAACTAGAAAAAGCATCATAGAGGGGAGAAAGATTTTAATGGAGGTGGGAAATAAAGAGGGTAATGGAATACATGTACTGAAAAATCAGAGGGGAGACTGACTGGGGGAAGAGGAGTGAGCCAGGGTGGGAAGAGGGGACAGAGGAGGGCATTGGACACAGGAACGAAAGAGAGCAAAGAGAAATGGCACATACCAGTGAAGGTGGCGCAATAGAATCAGCTACTTTGAATGCTAACCAAGAAATTAACTAAAATAAAACAAAGCAAAACAGAGCTGGGATAGATCGCTCAGCTGTAAGAGGACTTCCTGCTCTTCCTAGCACCTACACTGGGGGATCTGAAGCCCTCTTCTGGCCTTTAGCAGTGGCATACACTCAGACAGCCACATGCACACATACACTTAATAAAACATAAACCTTTTTTCAATTTTTATTTATTGTGTATGTGTATGAGTGTGCTGTCTGCATGTATGTAAGTGCACTCGTGTTGTGCAATGCCCACAGAGGTCAGAAGAGGGCAATGGGATCCCCTGGAACTGGAGTTAAGATAGCTCTTAATTGCCATGTGGGTGCTGGGAATTTAACTGCTGAGCCATCTCTCCAGTCCTATAAATCTTAAAAATAACACAGAAAAAAAATATATTATTTCTTGCTAAATGCTAGAAGTAAATGATGTATGAGGTAGTTGGTTAATGGTTTCTAATTACTTTATCCATAAAGACAAGGAACCTGGGGGGGGGGTTGTGTTTTTTTCTTTTTTTTTTTTTCGGTCTTTTTTAGACAGGCTCTCCCTATAGCCCCAGCTGGCCTGATCTCACTATGTAGACCAGGCAGGCCTCCAACTCACAGAGATCCACCTGCCTCTGCCTCCTAAGTGCTGGGACTATAGGCATGTGCTACCACGCCTGGCGCAACCTGGTTTTTTTTTGTTGTTGTTGTTTTTTTGTTTGTTTTTTGTTTTTTGGGTTTTTTTGGTCTTTTTGAGACAGGGTCTCCCTGTAGCCCCAGCTGTCCTGGAACACATTATGTAGATCAGGCTGGCCTTGATCTCACAATCTGTTATTTTAAGCCAGCAAAATCACTTGGTTTTATCTGGTACACACAGTCCGTTCTTAGGTGCTCTCCAGAACAGTGCTGCCGCCTGGACTGAAATCTGCACGAGAAGTTTTGTGCTCCCACCAAAAGGACAACCTGCCCGGTCATATGCTGCTCTAACTTTCCGAAGGCACTAATGAAGTCAGAGGATGCTGATTTTCTTTAAAGGAAATCGAAACGTTAGCTCTACCAGCTCTCTAAACAACACCTGGAGTTCAGAAGACATTCTGTGCACGTTATCTCCACTAACAATGCACAAGGGAATGCAGCTGTATTGTATGGAATCTAAATTACAAGGGAAAGCTGAGGGTTTGGAAACCAGAGGCTTCCCCAACCTGCCCGGGAGGGCTCCAGCTTCCCCAGGCTACCACGTCATCCTCTCTGGTGGTTTTCTGAAACCCAGCGCTCACATCACCAGGACGTGCAATCCCGGCATCACGTGAGCCTTCGTGCGTCAGGAGGCAAGGTGCGACCTGAGCATCCTCCAAACGCAAGCCGGGAAGATGAAAGGGCCTCGCGCACCTGTGAGTGGCTGCGTCTGCCATCGTTCATCTCTAGATGAAGCCAATTTATTTAGAAGCAGATGTCATCAAACTGATTAAAAACGACTCAGCAGTGTAAACTCCCTGTGCTGCTGAGATGAGAATTAATAGACAAAGAAGACCATGTGCACGCAGGCTGTCCAGCTGTCAGGGGTGCACAGCACAGGCCCAGGTACCCGCCCCTGACCCCTGCAGCCTCCACCTCTTCTGCCATGATGTGTCCTGAAGCCCTTGGGATTCTCCAGAAATGCATAGGATTACCTACCCCAAGACCCATGGACCACAGAATATTTTTTTTTAATTCCAGGAAAAATGATAAAGGTGTTTCTCTTGAATCATGTTGACTTCCAGGAATAAATTCAAAGACCAGGGATAGAACCACTGTGTTGGAGCTGAAGGGTCTGGGCAGGGTAGAAGTGGACTGCACCTCACAGCTCCATCACACCTCAGGTCACATGGGTAGTATTGGCTCCTCTCTGTCAGAGTGATGGTAGAAAGGCAAATGATAATTTCACATATTCTCCCTCCCTCCTTCTCTCTCCCCCCCTCCCTCCCTCCATGTGTGTGGGGGGCCTCAGAGGACAACTTACAAGGGTCAGTTCTCTCCTTCCACCAGGTGAGTTCTGGGGTTCAAACTCAGGTTGTCAGATTTGAATGTAAGGGCCTTTGCCCATTGACCCATCTTACCAGGCCCTGTTTTACTTTTGTAATTTAAATATTTTTGTTATTTATTTATTATTTCATTGTTGCCTGCATGTATGTAAGCGTGACTGTGTCATGCAACACCCACAGAGGACAGAAGAGGCCTTGGATCCCCCTGGAACTTGAGTTATGAACAATTGTTAGCCTCATATGAGTGCTGGGATTCAAATCCAGGTCCTCTGTAAGAACAGTCAGTGTTCTTAACCACTGAGCCATCTCTCCAGCCCTCCTTTTAAAATTTAAACATATTTCTAAAACACACAACATAAAGCTCTTGGTAATCATTCTGAAAGTATGGTTCGGCCTGAGACTGGATGATGAGAAAACACAATCCAAATAAAAGCAGTTAATGACACATTACCCCTAGGAATCCTCAACTCTTGTTACCAAGTCAGAATCTAATAACTTCTAGCAAAGTACAATCAATAACATACATTCATTAAAAATATAAACTCCAGGGCCAGCAAGAGGGTTCAGCAGGTAAAGGCACTTGCCACCCAGCCTAATGACCTGAGTTTGATCCCAGAAACCCACATGGTGGAGAGAGAGAACCAACTGGTACAAGCTGTCCTTTGATGTCCACATGTGCTCTGTGGACAAGCAGGCACATATGTGCACACACAGAGAATAAATTAATGTAATTTTTTAAATTAAAAATAAAAATTCAAACAATAAAACATAGTCTTGGCCGGGTATGGTGGTGCACGCCTTTAATCCCAGCACTTGGGAGGCAGAGGCAGGCGATCTCTATGAATTCAAGGCCAGCCTGGCCTCCATAGTAAGTTCCAGAACAGCTGGGGCTACAAGGAGACCCTGTCCCAAAAAGACAAAAAAAAAAAAAAAAAAAAAAAAAAAAACCCATAGTCTTGAAAAATAAGAGAATTCAATACAGATGATAGTGAAAAGATTAGTGACAAAATGGAAAGATATTCTTTCGTATTAGTCATCTAGGAAAGAGAAAGAACAGGGGCTGAGGGGATGGCTCAGGGGATAAAGTGCTTGCCAAGCATGCACGAAGCCCTGGGTTCAGTCCCCAGCACTGCATAAACAGAGCATGGTGGCACATGCCTGTAATCCCAGTACGTGGAAGGTGGAGGCAGGAGAAATTTAAGGTCATCCTTACCTAGCAACTTGGAGGTCAGTCTGGGATACATGAGACCTCATATCAAAAATAAATGATGTGGGGCTGGAGCATGCCTTTAATCCCAGCAGGGGCAGGCGGATCCCTGTGAGTTCAAGGCCAGCCTGGTCTACATAGTAGTGAGTTCCAGGACAGCTGGGGCTACAGGGAGACCCTGTCTCAAAAAGACAAACAAAACAAAACACATGGATACACCGTGATTTGTCCATCCGCTCACCTGCTGATGGATAGTTAGGTAGTTGCCAGTTTGCAGCTATTGCAAATAAAGCTACTATGTGTTGTGGAAAATCTTGTGACTGATTTTGCCTTTTGCCTTACATACCTATCATGCTGGAATGCATTGCTTCTAATGGGGCATCTGGCCCGCTAGAGTGTAATAGGATACTACTCTGCCATGCTAATAAGGGATCCCATATGCTGTGTTGTGATTGGACTATTACCCTTATATAAGCCCTACTTTCTTGCAATAAAGCAGATCTGTGTCACTGAACCTGGTCTCCTGCACTTGAATGCGGCAACACTGGCGCAGATTCCTCACCAGCCCTGGGGTCCGGACTGGATGACTGATCAGAGGAACTAAGAGAGGAGGAGAGCGGCCATAGCCGGCGACCACAACTATGAACATTTAGTTCATGTCTTTTGATGCTTTTGACCCACATTTCTATTGACTGTATAATCTGGGAATGAAATTGCCAAGGTACAGGGTCTGTTTCTGCGTGATTCCAGTAGATACTACCAAAAACGTGTTCAAAGTATTTGTGCCAGTTCCGTGCTCATCACTTTGGGTGTGAATCTCTGCTGCTCTGCATCCTTATCAGCACTTGTTAGTGTTGGCTCTTTAAATTTTAACCATTCTAGTAGATGTGTAATATTTGTCTTGATTTCTTGTTTGTTTGTTTGTTTGTTGTTTGTTTGTTTTGGGACAGAGACTCACTCTGTAGCCCAGGTTGTCCTGAAATTCACTATATAGCCTAGGCTGATCTTTAACTCATGGTGATCCTCCTGCCTCAGACTCCCAAGTGCTGAGATTACTGGTATGAGCCACTGTGCCTGGTCTCTATTTACTTAAAAGATTTTATTTATTTTTATCTTATGTGTGTGAATGTTTTACCTACGTGTATATGTGCACCATGTGTATACTTGGTACCTGTAGAGGTCAGAAGAGGGTATCAGATGCTCTGAAACTAGAGTTTCAGGAGTTGTGAGTTGTCATGATGTAGTTTCTGGGAACTGAACCCAGGTCCTCTGCAAGGGCAGCAAGTGATCTTAACTACTGAGCCATCTCTCCAGCCCCCTTTTCATTTATTTATTTATTTATTTATTTATTTATTTATTGCCTGCCTCTGCCTCCCAAGTGCTGGGATTAAAGGCATGCACCACCACGCCCAGCCAAAACAACCTTTTAAGGGGCTGGAGAGATAGGTCAACTGGCTGCTCTTGCAGAGGACCCAGGTTCTGATCCCAACATCCGCATGGCAGCTAACAACTATCTCTGTAACTCCAGTTCCAGGGGATCAAACACCCTCTTCTGACCTCTGCCAACATTGTACAACACAGGTACATTTACACACATGCAGGCAATACACTCATACACATAAAATAATAAAGTTGAAAAAATTTAAAAAATACAACAGGCAAGTGGGGCTAGAGAGATGGTTCAGTGCTCTTGCAGAGGACCCAGGTCTGATTCCCAGCACCTACCTGATGGCTAACAACCATCCTAACTTCAGTTCCAGGGGAGTCTCTTCTGACCTCCAGGGGCATTGCACAACATGGCTGGCAATACACTTACATGCAGGCAATACACTCATAAAATAAAAATAATAAACTATTTTTTAAAAAATACAACAGGTTTTGTATGGTGGCACACACCTTTAATTCCAGCACTCAAGAGGCAGAGGCAGGTGGATCTCTCTGAGATCAAGTCCAGCCTGGTCTACATAGGAAGTTCCAGGCCAGCTGGGGCTATAGGGAGACCCTGTCTCAAAAAGACCTCCCCCCAAAAAATACAACAGGCAAACGAATAAGAATCTATGAGCTCTGAGGTGTCTAGCAACTGGACAGCATACACATGTTCTGTGCTGTGCACATGGCTGGAAAAATGTGGAAAGGCCCTGATCTCTCACCTCTGACTGAACTTTAGTTTTTTTCAAAAATCAGAAGTAAAAGCTAAGGCAGAGTTTTAAACTTCGTGCCAAACTACTGACAGGATGCTCCATTGAAAAGGTACACACACTACACAGGATCCCTCGGCACAGGCTGGGAGAGCTAGTAATTTCTATATTTAAAGACACCTTTGTCTAGTCATTAGCAGTCTTCCAAGCTAACAGAGACTTCAATGGCCATACCTGTGAAAGAATATGGACTTTAGAGAATCATCTAGAAGTCACTAAACAAGCAATAACAGCTAGTAATAGCAAACCCCATGGAGGTAGAAAAATGTGATTTCCAGAATTGCTACATTAATTGAATATCAGAAATATCCAATTAAAATGACAAATATAAGACACATAAATAAGGATGAGAGATGGTTTATTCTTGGTGGGGAGAATCAGTCAATAAAAGTGAATATTGAAGTTTTAAAAGAGTTCTAAAGAGTTATATAAAATACACATTCAAATAACTGAGAGAAAAGATATAAAAAATAAAGGAAGTTCTAAGAAAAGCGTCTATTGTCATATAGGGAATATCAACAAAGGGATGGAAATTATGAGGGAAAAGTAGAACTTCTGGGGTCAAAAAGTTCAGCATATGAAATAAAACTTTTCCAGAGGTTGAGAAGAGCTCGACAGCATATTTGAACAATCAGGATGAAGAATTAGTGAACTTTAAAATAGGTCAGTTAAGAGGAATGGGGAAAAAAAGAATAAAGAAACGTGAGCGGAGCACCAGAGACACTGAGACGGTGTGAAGAGTCCGACATGCACTAACAGGAGTCACAGGAGAAAAGAGGAGGAGGACAGAAGCTTTGAACAAATGTTTGACTTTAAAACTTTTCAAATTTGGTGAAAAGTATTAATCTGCACCCAAAAAGCTTAATAAAATTCTAAATAGAATTAACATAATGAGATCCACACCTAGAAACATCAAAATGAAAATTTGTTAAAGCTAAAGAAAGAGTATTGAAAGGAGCAAGAGAAAGCTTGCTATGTGCAAGGTTCCTCAATAAGATTAACAGCCACTGTGGTCCAGGTACATGTCCCCCAAAGGTCCAAGTGGTAAAGGCATAGTCCCTAGGCTATGCACTATTGGGAAGCAACAGACCCTTCATGAGATGGAGCCTAGTAGGAGATCTTCAACAGACATTTGTCATACTTGGTGGGTAGAGACAAGAAGATCAAGAGCTCAAAGTGTGAATGAACGCAGCTACATAGCAAGTTGGAAGCTAGCCTGGATTACATGAGGCTCTGTGTCAAAAGAAATCAGAGAGAGAAAATTCATGACTAGAAGATGTGATCTATAAGCAATATTAAAAGAAATTGGAATGAAATGAAAGGACACTAAACAGAGGCTCATATCCACATAAAGAAACAAGGAACACTGGTAAAAGCAACTGTGTAAGAAAATATAAAAGTGTATGCATGCATTTTTGTCTGTGACTCTTTCCTTCTCATGGCTAATTAACAGTCAAATGCACAAAACAATAATTACAGAGCATTTTTACAAGCCTATAGTATATAAAAATGTAACACAAATAGCATGCAGTAGGAAATAGAGTTATATTTAAGTAAAGCTTTATTTGCTATTGAAATAAAGCTATTAAAATAGACTAGATTATTTCAAGTTAAGATATTAACTGTAATTCCCAGGGCAACTACCAAGAAAATATCTCAGAAATGTATAGTAAAACAAACAGAATTAAAATAGTATATTAAAACCATTCACTTAACACAAATAAAATAGGAAGCAAATAGAAAAATGACAAATGCTACTGTTACATTAAATGTAAATGAACTAAATTCTCCAATCAAAAGACAGGAAATGGCAGAATGAATGTTAAAAGGAAAGCATGAGATAAGTATGTATAAGAGATAAGTATGTATACATATGCTATGTATAAGAGACATAATTTACATCCAAGGACACAAATTTGTTGAAAGTAAAAGGATGTGATATGTAAACAGTAACCAAGAGAGAGCAAGACTGAGCACACAAATATCAGAAAAAAATAGACATTAAGACAAGAATTTTACTATAGACAAAAGACACTTTTGCAATGATAAAAATATTAAGCAAACATAATAATTAGAAACCTATATATGCACAACTGAGCCCTAAAATATATGAAGCAAAACTGACAGAATGAAGAACTAAACAATAACTGATTTCAGTACCCCACTTGGATAGCAGATAAAACACCATACGCAGAAGGTCAACGAGGACAGAGAAGACCTCAACAGCACTGTTATTGAACGAGTCTTAAGGGCCTCTGTAGAACGCTCCAACCACCAACAGCAAAATGTACATCTTCTCATGTGTGTGTTGAAAGTTCTCCAAGATAGATCTTATACTTGGTTATAAAATGGACCATTACAAAATTAAAATAATTTAAATCAAACAAAACATATTCTAGGACCACAATGGGATGAAATCTGAAATCAATAACAGTAAATAGGGAATTTACAAACATATAAAACAATATACTCTTAAAGAACCAAAGTTAAATGTAAGAGAAATTGGAAAAGTCTTTTTTTGAAGCAAAGTCTCCTTATATATGCAGTCCTGACTGGTCTGGAGTTCATATAGAATTCATATAGACTGGGATGGCCTTGAACTTGTAATAATCCTCCTGTCTCTGCTTCTTGAGTACTGGGCTTAATAGGAGAGCATAGCTACACTCCACTAGAAAATGTTTTGAAATAAATAAAGCACTCAAGGAAAACTCTGTGGGTGTCCTGATGACAGTGCTAAGGGGACATGTATAGTTGTAGCATTTAGACCTTTTAGAAAAGAGGAGTGATATCAAATCAATAACCTAAACTTCTACCATAAGAATGTAGGAGGGAAAGGAAGGGGTAGTCTAAACTCAAAGCAAACAGAAGGAAGGAAATGATGAAGGTTAGAATGGAAATAATTGTTTCTGTGTATTGTCTGTCTCTGAGAAAAGTGAGCCTGTGAGAGAAGGTAACATTCATCCTGGGCAGTGTATCAGGGTGTTGATGGCTCAGTTCTGAGCCAGAAGTTTGGAGTGTTACATTTCCACAGGGTATCACTGTTACAAAGGCACTTGAGCAAGAGAAGAAACAGGTAGGTAACATGAAACAAAGGCTTGTGCTTGCATTTTCTTACCCAGAAGCAAGATACAGACTCCATGCTTTGATAGCTCAAAGGGGGAGGGGGACTGTCACATCTCAGACTGTCTTGCCTATGTTCTGTCACGTGGTCCTTTCCAGCCACTTTCACTTTTGGCCATTGTAAGAGATGCTTTCCCATTCTCTACAATGCAATCAATCAAATGACAGGATCAACAGATGCAAGGAAACAGAGGGAGCTCTGGACCACCAGACGCAACAGTGAACGTTGGGAAAGAACCAAGAAAAACACGTTACAGATGAGTGAGGGCTCTGGGGGAAGTCTCCAGCTCTACATTCTAAGTGAGGCGCTGCAGGCTCTCTTAGTCTCAGTGTATTCCCCACACTCAGTTCCCAAGAGCATGATCCCAAATCTCTCCAAACCAAGGGTCAACAAGGCTTTACATGACTCTTTACTGTATGAAGGACCTACAAAACCAACCCTAGAACATTCTGTCCACAAGAGCAGTAATCACCTTTACCGTGGTTCTTATTATCAGTTAAGACAAAGATTAAGCACCCCATGAGTCTTGAATCCCAAATCCTTATTCCCTCAGATTTTCTGTTCCATTTGAATTTTTATTTGAGACCCCATTTTTATAGTTGTTTCATGTTCTAGATTTCTTTTTTAGTAAAGGTGACTCTTGATCGTCCTGTCTCCAAGTTCTAAGTGCTGGGATATAGACATGCACCATCATGCCTGGTTACACAGTGGAGAGGTCGGAACTAGGGCTTCATGCCTATGCAGGCACTCTACCAACTGTGCTACATCTGTAGCCATGAAGTAAGTCTTTAAACCAATATATTGACTACTTAATTTTATGTTTCCTCAACATCCTTTAAAAAAATTTTAATTTATTTTGTATGAGCATTTTGCCTACATGTTTGTAAGTATACTGTGTCATAAAATACCCATGGAGGCCAGAAGAGGGTGTTGGATCCCCTGGAACCAGAGTTAGGGATGGTTGTTAGCCTCTATGTGAGTATGTGGGTGTTGGGAACTGAACCCAGGTCCTCTGCAAGTCATCATCTTTTCTATTTGTGTGGGACAGAATCTCTCTGTAACCCCAGCTGACCTGGAACTCCCTATGAAGATCAATCTGGCCTTGATCTCACAAAGATCCACCTGCCTCTGCCTCCTGGGTGCTGGGATTAAAGACATGGGCCACCACACACAGCTAAAAGCATCCATTTTTAAATATGTTTCATTTATTATTTTTGTTTCATGTGTATGAGTGTTTTGCCTGCATGTGTGTAAGTGCACCTACGTCATGCAATGCCTGAGGAGGTCATAAGAGGGTGTTGGATCCCTTGGAACTGGAGTTATAAATGGTTGTTAACTTCCATGTGGATGTTGGGAACCAAACCCCGGTCCTCGACAAAAACAGTCAGTGTCTTAACCTCTAAGCTGTCTCTCCAGCCCCACAGTTTCTAGTTTTATACCTTCTACCATTTCCCATATGGAACTGATCCAGAAGGCTGCCCTTATGAACCTGCCTCCTAATGACCACTTTCCTATGGGTCTGCTAGATACAGAATGTTTTAGTGACCCTCACCAGCCCCACATGGACACCTCTCAGTCACAGCCTGGCCTCCTGGCACTGACACCTGCCTGTTTCATACCCATCAGCTACAACTCCCCTAGGAACTGTTTTAGTAAGACCCAGACCCAGCATATCTACAGGATGATTCTTTTCTTTTAAGGAAGAAAGATGGAGAAGATGAGACAGAAAGAAATGACAAGATATCAGGGACAAGAGAGAGGCTGAACCACACATGTATGGAGAAGACTGCTGGGAATCTCAGGAGCTGGATGAAGGAGGGCTTAGAGAGGAAAATGTTCTCAGAGGAGGAGGGAGAGCGAGTTCCATGAGGGCCACCTCCGGGGAAAGGAGTTAGACATTATCTAGAGTGGTTATCAAGACTGAGCTGAAATGAAACTCACCAGGGAAAGGGGGCAGGTTTCAACTCTATATCAAAACAAGCTTTGCCTAGAAATACTCTCTCGTCTACGGGAGAATATAGACTCGGCATTGTTACTTAAAGTCCATTTAGGTAAGAAATCCATGTTTTCTCTTGCTCTGTGTAGAAGCTCATGAAAAATGTCTCTGAAATAAGTAACAGGAAAAATGGGAGTGAGAGCAGAGAGAAAAAAATCCTTAGGAATAGTTATGTCCTACAAAACATTCATTTCTCTATTGGGAAACAACTATTCAATATTTTTGTCTCTGGATTCAAAAACCAGATGTGGAAAAATAAATATAGAATTCTCTTTCAGCAAAAGTTGCTATGAAAGTGTTCTAGTTAGCTTTCTATTGCTGTGATTAAAAATACTGACCAAAACTAACTGAGAGAGGAAAGGGTTTATTTTACCTTCAGCTTAAGGTTCATCGTGGCGGGGAACCATGGAGGGGAATCAGTCTGAATTACAGACTGTGGAGGTACGCTGCTGACTGACTTGCTCCTCTGGCCCATGCGCAGCCTGCTTTCTTATATAATATAGGGTCACCTGCCCAGGGGTGGCACCACCTACAGTGGGCTGGGCCCTCACACATCACTCAACAATCAAGAAAATGGCCCCATAGACATGGCCACAGGCCAATCCAATGGAAGTAATTCTTCAATTGAGATTCCCTCTACCCAGGTGTGTCAAGTTGACACTAAAGCTATCCAGCACAATTAAACCCTTGTCAACTTGACACACAAACACATCACTATTAAACCACAAACTCTCCATTTCTTATCGCCAAGATCTCATGCTAATGCTAATATTACAACATAAAACAGTACAACTTTAAAAGTCCCACCGTCCTTAAAAATCTAAACACTTTGAAATTTCAAAGTCTCTTAAAGTCTCTTAACTGTGAGCTCCTGTAAAATTCAAAACAAGTTAAACACTGTCTTATTTTTCAAAAGGGCACATTAAGCAAAATCTAAGACCAGAAAAGTAGCTCAAGGTTCACATCTGGGATTCACTCATGATCTTCTAGGTTATAAAGGGCTTGGGCAGTTGCTTCACTGCTCTGTTTCTGCCGTCCACAGCACACACAGCTTGTCTCATGGGCTCAAGTCGGCTCTACTCCACACCTGCCTCTACCCTTGGTGGTTGTCCTCAAATATCCAATATGCTGGGTCTCTTATGGAAACTGAGGATGCACCTTCATCAATGGGCTCGCCTGGCCTCTTACAGTGCAAAGCTTCAGATTCTCTCCATCACCCTTTCACGCTTTCAAAACCATTACTACCTGGGAGACATTACATATTGCCAAGTTCTGCTGTCAGTTTGCTGTGAAGACTTGGGTCCCTCTGGACCACAGACTCTGTGTGCTGACCCCAAGGAAATACTTCCCAGAAGATTCCACCTTGATGATGCTGGTCTCTCGCTACAGCTGATCTTTCGGGCTGAGCTGACGAGCATCAATTGCCCCAGTAAAGCAAAGGTTTCACTTCAGGTGCTGATCTCTTCTTAATCACAGATGATTCTGCAGGCCCAGCTGACCAGAACCCATAGAGTCTCAATTCAAAATATCACACAAACATCCGTGATAGTCTCTGCTTCCCTTGGAACTTCACAAGCCAGGCCTCCATCGTCTACATTTCTTTTCAACATAACTATTCCAAGCTCCACAGCAACAACTCACTAGGCTTCAAGCACCCGATGGCTTTTCTAACCCAGAGTTCCAAATGCTTCCACATCCTCCCCAAAATCAACCTCGTCAGGTCAGTCACAGAAATAACCCAATATTCTGATACCAATTCCTGTCCTCATTACTTTCTATTGCTATGATAAAACGCTGACCAAAAGCAAGTTGGAGAGGAAAGGTTTTATTTCATTCTACAACTCCCAGGTCATAGTCCATCACTGAAGGAAGACAGGGCAAGAACTCACAACAGGGCAGGAACCTGGAGGCAGGAACTGAAGCAGAGATCCTGGAGGAATGCTGCGTACTGGCTTGCTCCTCTGGCCCATACTCAGCCTGCTTTCTAATACAACACAGGACCATCTGCCCAGGGGTGGTGCTGCCCACGGTGGTCTGGGCCCTCCCTCATCACTCAGCAATCAAGAAAATGTCCCACAGACATATGGCCAGTCCAATGGAGTTAAGTGCTCAATTGAGGCGCCTTCTACCCAGGTGTGTCAAGTTGACAGCTAAAGCTATCCAGCACAGGAAGTAACTTCAACAATGAGAGCTTTAAGGGCTGGAGAGAGGGTGGTTAAGAGAGCATACCACTGTTTTTTTGTTTTTTGGTTTTGTTTTTTGGTTTTTGTTTTTGGTTTTTGTTTTTGTTTTTTTTTTGGTTTAGGGTTTTTTTTGTTTTGGTTTTGGTTTTGTTTTTGTTGTTGTTGTTTTTTTTTTTTGGTTTTTTTGAGACAGGGTCTCCCTGTAGCCCCAGCTGGCCTGGAACTCACTCACTCTGTAGACCAGGCTGGCCTCAAACTCACAAAGATCTGCCTGCCTCTGCCTCCCAAGTGCTGGGATTAAAGGTGTGTGCCACCACACCCAGCAAGCATACCAGTCTTGCAGAGGACCCAAGTTCAATTCTCAGCATCCACATCAGTTGGCTTACCTGTAACCCCAGCTCCAAGAGATCTGATGTCTCTGGCCTCTGTGGACACCTGCATTCACATCATACCCACACACAGATACATATATATAATTTTAAAATAATAAAAAAAATATTTTCAAAACAAGAGCTTTAAAGACAGAATTAAAGAACAGGAGGAGACTGAGTGAAAATGAGGATCCTGACTGAGGACTGGGAAACTGGTTTGGCATTGAATGGAAAGAGAGGAGGGATCAGATCTCATGTCCCTCCTAAGCTTGGGCTCCTGAGTGTCTAGGCAAAGTAGAGAGAGCCTGGGCTTCAAGTCTTACATTCTGGCCATGGCTGTATGGTTCGTACCAGCCCCACAAACAGGTCCTTGAACTTTTCATGGCTTCTTTCTTCATCTGTAACAGGAGACCCCTGGATCAGATGACCCTTTGAGATCTGCCTTAGCTACAAATGATAGTATTCAATGAGGGTTACCCAATACTGCTCCCAACACTCTCCACATCCTCCCAACAATTAAATTAGACCAATACGGAGACATCTGTCATTCTGTCAATCATAGAAACATTTGAAAAGAGCAATCAAACCAGGTTAAACCAAATTCTATCTGAAAATATTCATGCTCAGCTTCAGAAATGATGTGATCAAAAAAGAAAATAAGACCCAGTTGGTTGCTAGAGATACGAACCTGAAACTCCAACGGTAACCAAACCCTTTGACTGAATAATTTCTGCTTTGTTTTTTAAGCTCCAAGTGATTTACAGCCCACAGTGAAGTGTCTCTGAATATTAAAATATGCTTTTCAAATACTAAGCGTCTCCCACCAGGCCATGGAAATGATAAATTTATCCCGCATCTTTATCTCTCTAGGCACTGTCCGCATCTGTTCACAATTCACCTGCCAAGTTCAAGATACCTTTTTAAAGATATATTTGTATTTTGTAATCTGTGTTTTGCCTGCATGTAAGTGCACCTCGTGCATACCTAATAGTTACAGAGGCCAGATCTCTTGGAACTGATGTTATATAAGGTTGTTAGTGGCCATGTGGGTGCTGGGAACCAAACCCAGGTCCTCTGCAAGAGGAGCCAGTCCTTTTAATGGCTGAGCCATCTCTCTAGTGCCTCAAGACACTTCTGAGAGAACAAGGATCACAGATCACAATTTCCTCTCAGTTGCATGGTCTGTTGGGTAAATCAGTGGGCAACTGTCAGTAGGACAATTAGGGAGCAACATAGAATAGGCCTGAGATGAGTCCTGATGAAGGAACAGGAGACACGCTCTGTCTTCGACGTTTTTGGGATTTGGAGGTACTGAGGATTGAACCTCGGGCCTTTTGCAAGCTAGGTGACTGCTCTACCACTGAATCAGATTCCCCAGTCCACTGCTTCTACTTTTTAAAATACTTATTTTTTTATGTGTGTGAGTGTTTTGCCATGTGTGTGCAATGCATATGGTGGTCAGAAGAGGGGATTGGATCCCCGATCCCCTGGAACTGGAGTTATAGACAGTTGTTAGCCATTGTGTGGGTGCTAGGAACCAAACCCAGGTCTTCTGTAAGAATGGCCAGTGCTCTTAACTGCTGAGCCATCTCTCCAGCCCTGCCTTCTACTTTGTTTTGTTTTGGGTTTTTGTTTTTCTTTCAGATGGGGTCTCCCTGTAGCCCCAGCTAGCCTGGAATTCACTATGTAGACCAGGCTGGCCTTGAACTCAAAGAGATCTGCTTGCCTCTGCCTCCCAAGTGTTGGGATCAAAGGCAAGGACCACCACGCCTGGCTGATTTGATTTTTCTTTAGAACTGAATAATATTCCATTTTATATGTGTGCCAGGTTTTTCATTGTCCATTCATCTGTTGATGAGCAGCTAGGTTAGGTCCATTTCCTTGTTATAATAAACATGGGGGTACAAATATCTCTACAGTAAGGTCTAGAGTTCTGCACATGTAGCCAGGAATGAGACAATTGTGTCATATGATAGTTCTACTTTAATTTTTTTAGGAACCCCCAAACTGCTTTCTGTAATGGCTGTACTAATTTGCATTCCCACCAGCAGTGAATGGGGTTGCTCTCCCCACGGCCTCTCCAACATTGCTGTCAGACTTCTTGATGATCACCATTCAGACTGGGGTAAGGTGGTATCTCAAACTAGTTTTAGCCAGGCGTGGTGGTGCACGCCTTTAGTCTCAGCACTCAGGAAGCAGAGACAGGCGAATCTCTGTGAGTTCGAGGCCAGCCTTGTCTACATAGTGAGTTCCAGGACAGCTGGGGCTACAGGGAGACCCCTATCTCAAAAAGACAAAAAAAAAAAAAAAAAGGAGTTTTAATTTGTATCTCCCTGGTGATTAGAGACGTTGAATACTTTTTAAAATAGTTATTGGCCATTTGTATTTCTTTTTCTGATAACTAACTGTTCAATTCATTAGCCCATTGTTGACTGGTAATTTTATTTCATTGCTGTTAAATGTCTGCAGTTCTTTGTAAATTCTAGATATTAGCCTCTTGTCTGATGTACAGCTGGTAAAAATTTTCTCTTGTTCTGTGGACAGTGTACTTTGCTGATTGTTTTCTTTGCTGTGAAGAAACCTTTTAATTTCATACAATTCCAGCTGTTGATACCTAGGGCTATTTCCTGTGCCGATGCTCTGCTCATAAAAGTCTTGCCTACCCCGATGTCCTGAAGAGTATTTCCTATGTTTTCATTTAGAAGTTTTAGGGTTTCAGGTTTTAAATTAAGGTCTTTGATCTATTTCAAAATGATTTTTGTGCAACAGGAAAGTTGTAAATCTAATTTCACTCTTCTGCAGGTGGAGATCCAGTTTCTCCAATATCATTTATTGAATAGGCTATCTTTTTCCACTGTGTTTTTGCCTCCTTTGTCAAGAACTAGAAGTTCTGGCAGGGCATTGTAGGTATATTTCCAGGTCCTTTATTCTATTCCATTGGTCTAACTGTCTTCATGTTGGTACCAAGCTGTCTTTATCACTATAGCTCTGTAGTATAATTTGAAGCCAGGCATTGTAATGCCTTCAACTGAAGTTTTACTCTATAGGATTGCTTTGGCTACTTGTGGTCTTTTGTGGTTCCATATGAATTCTTGGATTGTTGCTTCTAAGTCTGTGTAATATAACATTGGAATTTTGATAGATATTGCATCTGTAGACTAATTTTAGAAGTATAGCCATTTTCACAATTTTAAGTCTGCCAATCCAGGAGCATGGACGGTCTTTACATCATCTAGTATTTTCTTTGATTTCCTTTTTCAGAGTCTTGAAGTTTGGATTTTACAGGTCTTTGTCTTCTATGGTTAGGGGTGTTCCTAGATACTTTTTTAGCTATTTTGAATGGAATTTTCCTAGTTTCTTTCTCCAAAAGTATATTGTTGATATACAAGAAGTCTTCATTTTTATATTAATTTGTACCCTTCAACTTTACTGTGTTTATTAGACAGGGGAGCTTTCCAGTAGAACTGCAGGGCCTGAATCATGCCATCTGCCAATAGCGATAGTTTGATCTCTTCCTTCCCTGTTTTTTATTCCCTTTATGCCTTTTTTCTTGTCTAATTGCTATAGCTAAGACTTCAAGCACTATATTAAATGAGAGAGAGAGAAAAAGAGAGAGGGGGCATTCTTGTCTCATTCCTGATTTTAGAGGGAACACTCTGTGTGTCTCCATTTAATATAATGTTGACTCTCATGGGTTTTTTTTTTTGTATATAGCCTTTATTATTTTGAGATATGCTCCATCAACTCCTAACCTCTCCAGGACTTTTATCATGAAGGCGTGTTGGGCTCTGTTAAATGCTTTTTCCACATCAATTGAAATAAGTATGTGGTTCCCTGTCCCCTAGTGTGTTTAGAATGTGTATTACATTTATTGATTTACACAAGTTGAACCAACCTTGCCTTTCTGGAATGAAGCCCAACTGGTCATAATGAGTGATCTTAATGTGTTCCTGAATTCGGTTTGCAAGTATTTTGTTGAGAATTTTTGCGCCTATGTTCATCAAGGAAATTGGTCTGTAGTTTCCTTTTGTGTTGTGCCTTTTCCTGGTTTTGGTGTCAGAATAATTCTGGCTTCACAGAATTACTTTGATAGTGTTCCCTCACTTTCTATTTGTGGAGCAAGTTAAAAAGAATTGGTATGAGATCTTCCTTGAAAGTTTGATGGAATTAAGCAATGAATCTGTCCAGTCCTGGGCTTCTCTTTGAGGGGAGACTTGATTACAGCTTCTATCTCATTCTTGCAATGGGTCTGCTGAAGTTATTTATGTCTTCTGGTTCTAATTTTGACAGGTGACATGCTCTCCTTTAGGATTTCCAACTTTTTACACTGTAGATTTACAAAGCAGTCTCTAATACTGCTCTGTATTTCTGTTATAATGATAGCCTTTTGATCTCTAAGTTTGTTAATTTTTGTCTTCTCCTGCCTACTTTTTGTCAGATTACTTTTTCAAAGAACAAACTCTTTTATTTTGCATATTGTTATTTTAGCTTCTAATTCATTAATCTCTTCCCTAATCTTTATTATTTCTTGCCTTTTACTGGGGTTAAGATTAGCTGCATGTTAGTTTTCAAGAGCCTTGAAGTGTTAGTTTGATACCTCTCGGATTTTTTGATAGCAGCACTTACTGCTATGAACTTTCCTCTTAGGACTGCCTTGGCTGCATCCCAGGTTCTGACAGGCTATGCTCTCATTATCCTTTGACTCTAGGATTTTTTCTGAGACAGGGTCACACTGTGATGCCCTATTTAGCCTGAAACTCACTGTGTATTCCAGGCTGGCTTCAAACTCAGAGATTTGCCTGCCTCCACCTCCCAACTGCTGGAATTAAAAGCGTGTGCCACCACACCAGGCTAACACTATAAATTTTTTAATTTCATCTCTGATTTCTTAGCTGACCCATCATTCATGTAAAAGTGTATTGTTCAGTCTCCACATATTTTTTGGTTTCTCTATCTTCTCTTAATGATTTCTATTTTTATTCCATTGTGGTTTCATAGGGTGCAAGGAATTATCCCAATTTTTTTTATTTGTTGAGACTTGTTTTGTGTCCTATGATATAATTGAAAATGCTCCATGTGCTACTGATAAAAATGTGTATTTCCTATCTGTTAGGTGGAATATTCTGTATATATCAGCTAAGTTAAATGGATCCATAGTGTATTTTAGTGCTAAGTTTTCTGTTTTTAGTTTGGAAGAACTTTCTAAATATGAGTGGGATATTGAGACTCCCCAGTATTGTTGCTTCAGGTTCTATAACACCTTTTATGCTTTTAGTGTTTGTTTTAGAAAATTGGGTGCTTCGTGTTGGGCGTGGTGGCACACAGCTTTAATCCCAGCACTCAGGAGGCAAGTGGATCTCTGTGAGATCAAGGTCAGCCTGGTCTACATAGTGAGTTCCAGGCCAGCTGTGGCTACAGGGAGACCCTGTCTCAAAAAAAAAAGAAAAGAAAATGAAAAAGAAAAAGAAAATTGGCACTCCAATATTCACTGCATAAAAGTTTTCAGTTGTTAAATCATCTTGATGAATTGTTTCCTTTATTGATCTGTAGTGGGTTTTTTTTAATCTTTTCTAATTAGTTCTGAAATGAAGTTTACTTTATCTGATATAAGGAGAGCTACACCTGCTTGTTTATGGTTTCCATTTGTTTGGCAGTTTGTTTTCTATTCTTTTATATTGAGTTCCTAAAATATCTTTGCTGGCTAAGTATATTTCTTGGAAACAACACATTGTTGGTTCTTATTTGGGGTTTGTATTTATTTATTTAATATTTATTTTTTGGTCTTTTAAAGACAGGATCTCCCTGTAGCCCTAGCTGGCCTATAGACCAGGCTGGCCTCGAATTCACAGAGATCCACTTACCTCTGCCTTCCAAGTGCTGGGATCAAAGGCATGTGCCACCATGCCCAGCTACTTATTTATTTTAATTGTGTGTGTGTGTGTGTGTGTGTGTGTGTGTGTTGTGTACGTGAGTGCAAGTGCCCACAGAAACTAGAGGCATTGGATCCTCCAGAAATCAGTTACAGATGACTGTGAGCCACCCAATGTGGTTTCTGGGAATTGAACTCAGGTACTCTGGAAAAGCAGTATGTACCCTTAACTGCTTAACCATCTATCCAGCACTGGGTCTTGATTTTTAATCAAGTCCATTAGTCTGTCTTCTTAGTGGTGAGCTGAGACTGTTTACATTTAAGGTTATTAAAACAGGTTTGCTCTGTGCTATGAATGTTTGGTGATGCTGTTTTGCTGAATTATTTGTATTTCTTTCCCTCTCCTATATTAGTTTCAAGGTTTTGCTGAGCTGTATTTGGCATGGGTGATTCTTCCTAGTTTCTCTGCTCACATGAGTGACACCTTCATGTATTCACATAGAGGAGGCTATCTTTCTTCTTCCTCCCTGTAAACACTCATTAAGAATTTTCTGCAGTGCTGGCTTGACTATCAGGAATTGTCTCAACTTTTGTTTGTCTTGAAATGCCCTTATTTATCCATTAATGTTAAAGGAGAACTTTGTGAGCATAACATTCTTGATTCACAGTTGCTTACTTTCAGAACGTGAAATATTTCATTTCATCCTCTTTTGGATCTTATGGTTGCTGAAGTCTGGAGTAATTCTCTCTGTCTCTCTAACTCTCTCTCTCTCTCTGTGTCTCTCTGTCTCTCTGTCTGTGTGTGTGTGTGTGTGTACGAGCATAGACTGAGTAGCAAACCTAGGGTTTCCTCACACATGCTAAAAAGCTGCCCCACCATAGAACTAATCCCTGATCCTACATCTTAGACTTAAATCCCAGGCATCCACAGAGCTCATGGCAAAACCAGGCATTATAAAGTGCTCACTTAATGATATCTATTAACTATGCTGATTTCTGAGAGTCAAGGGTGATGTAATCCTTTCTCTTAGATGATTTTTACTGTTTGTAGAATGAAAAATCAATGCGACTTGGGAAGACACCTAGATACATTAAAAATATTTTTAGTTGTAAATAGAAGTTACCAGGTGGCTTTCTTCTCCATCGAAAACTACACTAGAATAAACAAACACTTGTCTTCTACTTGTTAAAATGCAAGTGGCCAGGACTGGAGAGATGGTTCAGTAGTTAAGAGCACTGGCTACTCTTCCAGAGGACCCAGGTTTGGTTCCTAGCACCCACATGCCATATGCCACTTGGCAGCTAACAAACATCTGCAACACCAGCATGTAGAAGACAGAGGCAGGTGAATCTCTGAAATTAATGTCAGCCTAGTCTGCAGAATGAGTTCTTGTCACCTGAATTCCCTCTGGGTCTCCTGCGTGATCAGACAAACCATACATTTTTATGTGGGCTTATTATGGTTTATGCCCTCAGGTAGGGAGGGGGTAAATGGGGAACTTACACAGTGACAAGCACTCTTGCACCGTAGCTCAGAGCCTGCCAGCAGATGCTCCCATGGCCAGCCCATAGTCTCTGGTAACTTTCACCCACACATCTTGGGCCTCCAGTCTCATCCCAGGTCCCAGGTCAGTAAATGCCCCCTCTCGTGTCAATGTGGGTGAGACGCTGGGGCCATCTCTCTCCACACCCATAGCCATGAGTGTTCCTCCCACTTAGGACTTCAGTCCCGAGATGGCTCCCAACAGCCTCCCAGTAGTCCACGCACGGGCAGGCCCCACCCCTTGGAGGAACTAGCCAATTGGGAGACCGTTCTATATGGGGCTACAGGGAGACCCTGCCAAAAAAAGAAAGGAAGGAAGGGAGGGAGGGAGGGAGGGAAGGAGGGAGAGAGGAAGGAAAGGTAGATAATAGAAGATAGATGATAGAACATGATAGATGATAGATAGATAGATAGATAGATAGATAGATAGATAGATGATAGATGGATGATAAAAATAAACCCAGTCCATTTATACTGAGTTCAATATTATATAACTGTATTAATTCAACTGTGAACCTAAAAATTTACAGATACTTTTGAAAGAGATGAATCCTTGCTCTGGAATGTGTTACTGAATATGTTAAAGCTGTAGTGAAATGCTTCTTCTAATCATGTGTTTATTAAATTTTAAAAAAATTAAAAAGATAATAATTCTTCAAATCATAAAAATTTGCTCCTTAATAATTAGCAGATGTGGAAAAACATTACCATTGAAATCTACCTGATGACTTTATATCCATGCTCAGATGCCAAGGAGCTCAGAAAGTAACCAACTGTGACTAGTAATAATCAGATATATAGTGATTAGAAACTCATTTGCAAACATCTTAGTGTTAATTGCATTAAAAATGAATTTTTCTATATGAAACTGTGTATTTTAATAATGAAATGGAGATCTTTTTTAAAGGTTAAAACCATTTAATTTTATGTCTTATAGGGTTTATACTGAGTACAATATTGTATAACTGTATTAATTCAACTGTAAACCTAAAAATTTACAGCCAATTTTGAAAGAGATGCATCCTACCTCAGGAAACCGTTATTGAATATGTCAATGCTGTTGTAATGAAATGCTTCTTCTAAGGATGTGGTTATTAAATAAATAATACAAAAAAAGAAACCCAATCCACACTAAGTAAAACAAGAAACAAACTATTGGTTCACCCAAAAAAGAAAATATCAAAGGACAGCAAGATCCCTGGGGGAAATTCCTTCCAGAATGTTCTCCCTCCATTTCTCCGTGGGCTTTTACTGCTCTGGTTTTGTTTTCAGTTAGTACTTCTCACAGGGCAGCACAATGGGCCTGTCATCGCCAGCTTTGTATCCAAAGTCCAAAAGTCCAGTTGTGGGGGCCTGGGATACATGGTCCCCAACAATCTCCTTCCTGGAATTTGTGCTGGTCTTGTGGAGTTTCTTCCCACAGAGCACCATGGGTGAGGCCAGTAGAAAGGATAGGAGTGTGGCATGCTACTCCAGAGATTAGGTGATAAGACTGTGGCTGCCATCCAGGGCGATGTCCTACCCACAAGCTTTGCTTACTCTGGAGAAGCTAGCTTTCCTAGAAGAACATTCAAGCACCCTTCAAAGAAAAGCACCTGTAGCAAGAAACTGAAAAATGAGAGGGAATCCACTAGGAATATGTGAGGGGTCCATGTTGTTGTTTGAGGCTGCTAAGTCTCAAGATAATTTGTTACACAGCAATACCTAACTAATACATCCTGCCACTGAATCCCTAGAAATTACTGGGTTGGAAAGTTTGTGTTCTTGCTGTTTCAGGACTGGGGATTAACCTAAGGCCCTGCAAAAGATAGGCAAGTGATCTTGAGCAATTGTGGGTCTCTCTTCCCTCGTGGGTCATTGGTCACTGATCCATGAGAGCAAAGGGAGCAGAAGCGACGAACAGGGTCAGGTCAGCCGTGAGTACAACGGAAAGAACTTCCGGGAGTCAGCTTCAGTGAGACAGCTCGTTTATTTAGGGGAGTTGGAGGGAATATATAGGGTGAGGACGGCAGCCAAAGCTTTACCTGATAGGTGTTCACAGTATGCTTTATTTACATGTGGCAGGAGGACCCTATCATGTAGAAAGGGGAGGTGGGATTGACTGGCTGTAGTGCAATGTCTAATTAACATACGGGAAAACCAGGGGCAGCATTTGCAGGGAACTACGTCAAAGGTCGTGTTCCAAATAAGGTCAGGCATCTGTGCTTGGAGACACTTTCCAAATAAGGTCAAGCAGAGAGTAGGAAGACCCGCTGAGAAAGGGAGTCCTCCATTTTGAGTCGAGCTTGGAGAGCTGTCTGGACATGGTGGACTACGACCTTAATGGCAGGGTCTCCCAACAAGCAATATCTCTCTAACCTTTTTTTTTTCAATGCTTTTTAGGCTGAGACAGTGTTTCCCCTAATTTTCAAGGCTGACCTTGAACTTTCAATCCTGCCTTCGCTTCCCAAGTAGCCAGAGTTTCAGGCCCAACTGGGCTGGAAAAGTTTTATGGCAAATTTAGACTCCAAAATAACACACAGTTGTGTTCAAAGTAGGAAACAAGAAAGCTAGAAGAGGGGCTCACCTCTGTCAGCTGAGCAGGGTGCTACTCGGGGTGCTAAACACAAAGTCATTCAACAAATGGAGCGTGATCTCAGCATCATTGCTCTCTCCCTGCCTCTGCTCAGGCATGTCTGGAAATGTTTTCTGGGGTTTCCATGGAAATCCACGAACTAGGCAGTGGAGGAAAGGGGATGTGTCACATACCCAAGAGGGATGACAAGCCGTTGACTCCTGTCCTGCCAGAGTCTGGAGTTCAGCAGCCCCATCACTTCTTCAGGACTCGTGACTTCACGCTCAGCACTCCTTGATTCTTCTCCCTAGTTCTCCAGTGGGCAAGTGCCAGCCTCCTTTTGCTGTGGCAGTAAAGTTGCTCTTACGTGTTAGTCTTTCCCACCCATGGGCAATTTGTTCTGAATCACTGTGAAGGTTTGGCCACTGATGTACAAAAGTCTTTGAGATGCTAAACTAAAGGAAATACAGAACAGCTGCAAACCATGCCCCTCTACACTGCACACAACCACTTTTTCTGCCCTAAAGACTGCTATCCATGACATATTCTAGCAGAAAGTTTGACTCTTTTGTTTCCAATCTTCCTACCCAAGACTGGATATACCCAGAAATTCCTTGCTAGTGCTGAAGGTGTGGGGAATGAACAGGAACCAAACTGCAAGGATGGCAGCAGGGAAAGTGGGGTGAGGGTCACAAGCGTGACTTAAGATCTCATAGAACCCCCTGTCACTTTGGGTATTGGAGGAGACTGATATTTCTCCTTTGGGAGGGGGTTCTGAATCAGTGCCATACATTCAGATCTTGACTTTCCCACATATCACCCAGGACCCTGATACCTGTGGACAATCCCCAGAAACAAGGACGGACAGGGAGATTTCCTACATCTCCCCAAGGTCTGCATGTGACAGGAGAGCAAAGCGCAGGAGGGCCCTGGCCACCTCTCTGGCTGGAGTAGGGATGACAATGTGTTTACTAGAGGGAAGTGAACAACTACCAGGCACTTTATAGGTGGTTCCTATCCTTGTCACACCTCCCAGCAAAGGTGATGTGGAGGCTCAGAGGGACAGGCAGCTTGATCAAGGCTGTGGTGAGGGGGTTCCCAGTCCTGCATGGCCAACAGCACCACTCAGCCTAACTGCTCCTTGCTGCATCCTCCGCCTGTTCCTGCTTCCTCAGCCCCTTTCACTCTTTCATTTTTCTTCGCCTGTTCCTGCTTCCTCAGCCCCTTTCACTCTTTCATTTTTCTTCTTCTTTTTTTTTTTGGTTTATTTACTTTTATGTGTATGAGTATTTTGCCTACATGTATGCAAGTGCACCCATGTATGCAATCCCTACAGAGGTCAGAAGAAGATGTCAGTCAAATCCCCTGGAACTGGAATTAAGGATGATTGTCAGCCATCATGTGGGTGCTGAGAACCAAACCTGGGTCCTCTACAAGAGCAGCCAGTGCTCCCAACCACTGGGCCATCTCCCCAGCACTCCCTCTTTTTGTTGTTTTTGTTTGTTTTGTTTGTTTTATTTTTTTATTTTATGTGTATACGTGTATTGCCTGCATGTAGGTAAGTGCACCCGTGTCGTGCAATGCCTGTGGAGGACAAAAGAGACTGTCAGATCCCCTGCAACTGGAGTTATGGACAGTTGTTAGCTGCCATGTGGGTGCTGGGATTTGAGCCTGGGTCTTCTGCAAGAACAACTAGTGTTCTTAACCACTGAGCCATCTCTCCAGCCCGTTTGTTGTTTTTGAGACAGGGTCTCTCTAAAGCTGCAGTTGGTATGGAACTCACTATATAGACCAAGCTGGCCTTTATTTCATAGAGATCCACCTGCCTCTGCCTCCCAAGTGCTGGGATTAAAAAATGTGAGCCACCACGCCCGGCCCCCCCTTTTCTACTTTTGATGGCTTCTCTCCTTGAGATGTATGCCAGCCTTTCCTTACTGCATAACTTGTAATCCTTTGGGAAGAATTAACGAAAAACTGTGCATGAACAACACCTTAACCATTGGGAAAAATTAGCCAAAACGTGTGTAGCCAAAGCCCAGAAGGCCCAGAGTGATTCAGTCAGCCTCTGAAGAAAAGAACTTTCCTCTTTGTTCTGCAACCCTGAACCACCTCACTTTGGGTCTGTAAGGTGGCTTCATGCTTCCATGAAGCAAAGCTCCAAAGCCAGACAGGATGACATGCCCCCATAGCCCTGGCTACTCAGGAATTTGAAATCAACTTCAACAACATAGTGAGACCCTATCTCAACAAATAAACTACATGAAAAGAGAACTACAGTAAATTTCTAGAGTTCCTTTCAAGGGGAAGAGGGGAGGATGGAGTGGGTATGAGGGAATTTGTAGGTTCAGTTAACATTTGGAAAGTAGAATCAAAAGTCCTCTAAATGCAAGTTGTATGACAATGCTTTCAAACCATGGTTGTCATATAGAGACCATGGTTTTTTATTTTGGTTTTTGAGACATGTCCTTGCTATATAGCCCAGATTGGTTTACAACTAGAAATCCTCCTACTTCAGCTTCAAAGATTAAGCGGTATGCCATCATGCCCAGCTATATGTACATAAGAAAAAAATAACTTTTGGGGAGTGTATTAGTTACTTTTCTGTTGCTTGTGATAGAAACACTGACCAAAAGAACTTGTAAAAGGAAGAGTTTATTTAAGCTTATGGTTTCAAAATGTTGGGTCCGGGGTTCAGGAATGATTGGAGACCACTCAGTAAAATTCGAAATTTAGAAAATTCTATTGAAAAACATTCCAATTCTTGAACGACCAGTTGGGCACAGACTCCAGGAGCCAAAGAATGGAGCCCGGCTCTGACCAACAATGAGCAGGGGTTTTTATTGGGTATTCTTGAAAAAGCCCACGCAAACTGGGCGAACTTTGAATTGATTGGATAACTCTGAATTCCTTGTATGGGAGGAAATTTCATTGGTTATAGTCATGGTCAGCCACCTGGAATGCCTCAATTTTTCCTTTTATGGTAGGGTGCCCCTATCAGCCTCTGGATGCCCTTTTATGGTCAGGAATTTTGGTTGGTTTCTGTTAGACTTAGATAAGCAAGGCATGTCTGGACTTGCCTAATCTTAGCCCGCAGTATGGGGCAAAGGAGACTTACAGTTTCTAGGAACAGAGACTTAAGACCGACAAGACGGAGGCTGCTAAGAAATGGATCCAGTGTGACCTGAATCCTTCATTTCCCCTTTGAGTTTTAACATGGGTTAAATCTTTAAACCATAGCAAGCAAGCAATTACACAGAAGCTAGATGTTTTGCAGTTAGCAATAAGTTGTCTGGGGTAAAGGGCCTTCCTGGGCCACTGGGCTATACTGAGTACGGAGGACCATCAGTTGGATGGTCTGCAGCCGGGTCTGTATGAACCTGAGGAGGGCATTTATCAGACATGGCCCACATGTCAGGGAAATCCAAGAGTATTATCAGGGTCCCCGCCAGTGCTGTAGTAAGTGTAGTTAACCATGGGGACCATGTGAATAAGGATTCATACCAGTTTTGTTGCTGGAGCCTAGCATCTTCCCGTTTTTAGGCATCTGCGGACCTCGGCTAGAGACTGTCTGATTACACCTGAGTGATTAACATAAAAGCAACATTGTTCACCCAAAGCAGCACATAACCCCTGCTTTTTCTAGTAGGAGGAGATCTAGGTCCCTCCTGTTTTGCAAGGCAACTTCAGCTAATGAACATACAGACTCCTCTAAATGTTTAATTGAGCTTTCCAAGCTGTGGAGGTCTGTATCTATTGCCGTTTGGAGGGCTTGATAATTACAGTCCTGTAAATCAGAGCCAAGACTCCAGTGCCCACTGTGGCAGAGACTCCTACTCCTAAAAGGATGGAGAGAACTGTAACTCCCATGGCTATTTCTCTGCGTGGCCAGGCCCATCTGGTGACCTGAGTCTCTAATTCTAGATCTGACCTGTAAAAAAGGTGGGGGACTAGCTGTACTAAGTGCACACAGAAGTCCCCTGTTTGATCAAGTACCTAGAAGTGAAGATAGGTGGCGATCCCTGAAGTACAAGCCCACCAGGTGTTAGTGGGGGGAACAATGTATGGGTGGGAGCTATTTAGAATGAGGTTAAATTAGAGCTACAGAGATGCTGGTGGGAGGGGGGAATCTTTCCCCCTTTACAAGTAACACATAAGCCCTGCCCATAGACTAGGGTGAGGGCAAGGCCCTTTCTTTCCATAGGAGGGCCTTTCCTACAATGACTCACATCAGGGGTGAAGGAGTAAGTGCCCAGAACAGCTATACCATTGTAGTAAGGGGGCCTAGGGTCTAGGCAGAACCAGCAACTCCAGGTTAGTTTAGAGTCAGTGAGATTTAAAATAGTAAAAACAGCATCTAGAATGGTCAGGGGTCCCTGTTGCCTAATTGGGGAGGGTAGTAGGAGCTCTGGAAGAAGGAGCCTGGGTAGTAGGAGTATCCCTAGGGGCCTGTGGTAGGATGTTTAAAGATTCTTTAGGGGACGAGGGACCAATTGGGGTCCCTGTGTCAGGTCCGACATATAGTTGGATGGAAAACAGGGTTCCAGGATCCTATCAGTTGACGTGTAATCTCATTCCCCATGTCATCCCATTTAACCATAGTGTCTGTCGAATGACCTCTCTCCTCAGGGGAGTAAATATTACAATTATAAGATTGCATCTAGAACTTAAGCATGGCCCCTTCATCAAATGTCTGGTATCAGCAAATCTGATTCCCAGGACCTGGGATAGCCGG
>NW_008347891.1:1006733-1079667 GCF_000622305.1 Nannospalax galili
GGGGCTTATGAGTTGGGGGGGGGAATCAGACCCTGGGGACCTACTTACTTGGATTAGGTCATCTTTAGCTTGTGGGTTCCAATTAATACTACCTGTGGAAACACAATCCCAAGAGGCACAGAAATAGTCAGCAGCACCCCCACATTTGTCCTTAGCATTGTTTCCCGGGCATACATAGAAATGCTGTTTATGGGGAGCACTATGGGGCATGGGGCAATCACATCTGTATGTGTCCAAGGAGATCACATAGGTCAAAATGAAGATCTGGATACCAGGTCCCAATCAGTGCCAGGCTAGACTTAGAGGTCACCGTCTTCCTGGTTGCAGTACTGCTGAGGATCCACGTCAGGTTTTTCAGTTGGTGGGGGGACCCCTGTGACTGACCAAAGGAGGGGAGAACAAGGGAAGCAACGAGGACTAGTTTCAATGTAAGTCTTATGTTGAGTGGATTGTCTGGTAGATGGGTGATTTTCCATCTCTTGTCAGGATCGGAGCATCTGTCCAGCACTGGTTTTAGATGACTATGATGAACCCAGGTCTTGATACCATCTACTTTCACCACTGTTGGTATAGTCAGGATCACGGTACAGTGTCTGAAATTTCCACTGGGAGTCAACAGTCTCCTTGTGATGTCATTTGACCCAGACGAGGTCCCCGGGCTTAAACTCGTGGGGCCGGATCAAGGGTAGCTCATACACGTGTCTCAACAAGGGGGAAGATATTATCCTGGGCTGTCTGCAGTGCCTGGATGGACTTAAGAAATTGAAATTCAGACATCTCATTTATGACATCAGACAGTAGCTTAGGGAGTATTGGGGGGGGGTCTTCCATACACGATTTCATAAGGGGTTAAACCATACATGTAAAGGGTATTCCTAACCCGGTATAAGGCAAAAGGAAGGAGGCCCACCTGGTCCGTGCCAGTTTCCAAGGTTAATTTGGTCAGGGTCTCCTTAAGGGTCCGATTCATTCTTTCTACCCGACCTGAACTCTGGGGATAATAAGCACAATGCAGTTTCCAATTTGTCCCCAATGCTTTTAATAGTCCCTGTGTTACCTTAGAGACAAATGCATGTCCACTGTCTGATCCTATGACTGAGGGTAGGCCATACCTTGGGATTAGTTCATCTAAAAGCTTTTTGATCACCATTGATGCTGTTTCCCCTTTTATGGGGAAAGCTTCTACCCAACCTGAGAAAATATCTACAAACACTAAGAGATAGCGATAACCATACCTGCCTGGTTTTACCTCAGTGAAATCCACCTCCCAATGGAGGGGCCATTTGCCTTTCGGGGATTAGTGGCCTGGCAGGAAATGCACTTGGCCAAGCAGCCTTCTATCAAGGGTTGTAAATTGAAAATCTTGTATGGGGTTAAAAGTTCCTTTAGTTTCCTCTGTCCCAGATGGGTCCTGTAATGGAGTCCTTGAATCAGGGTCGTGGCCAATTCCTGGGGTAGGATTATCCAGTCATCTGAGATGTACAGCCATCCTTCTCTGATCCTTGTATGAGGCAAGGAGGCAAAATTGTCATGATTTTCCTTTGAATAAGTTGGTTCGTCTGGCAACGTGGAAGGTGGCAGAGTTACCATCAAGCTTAGAGTTTGTAAGGCTGCCTCCTTGGCAGCCTGGTCTGCCCTCCTATTTCCTTGAGCCTCAGGAGAGTCCCCCTTCTGGTGTCCAGGACAGTGGATGATAGCAAGGTTTCAAGGCAACCAGAGGGCAGAGAGCAGGGACAGGATTTCTTGTTTATTTTTAATAGTTTCCCTCTGCTTTAAGTAGGCCCCTTTCTTTATAAATGGCCCCATGGGACATGAGCTGTGGCAAAGGCGTAGTGGCTATCCACGTAGATGTTAACAGTTTTGTCCTTTCCCAATTCTAAGGCCTTAGTTAAGGCAATTAGTTCAGCCTTCTGGGCTGAAGTCCCAGGCAGTAGCCCATATGGTCTCTGTCCATGGTCTTTGCCGTGACAAAACACTCTGGCCACTACCAACTTGGGGAGGAAAGGGTTTATTTATCTTCCATCTCCTGGGTCACAGTTCATCAGGGAGCCCAGGGTAGGAACTCAGGGCAGGAACCCGGAGGCAGGAGCTGGAGCACAGACCATGGAGGAACGCTGTTTATTGGCTTTCTCCCCTGGGCCCCGCTCAGCCTGTTTTCTTATGCAACACAAGGCCACCTGCCCAGGGGTGGCACTACCCACAATGTGCTGGGCCCTCCCACATCACTCATCAAGAAGATGCCCCTCAGACAAAGCCATAGGCCAGTACAATAGAGGAAATTCCCCAACTGAGGGTCCCTCAACCCAGGTATGTCAAGTTGACACTAAAGCTATCCAGCACAGTCTCAGTCAGGGTGACTACTGCCGCCCCCGCATACCTGGTTCCTTCCTTGATGAAGTTACTGCCGTTGGTGTAGAAGGTGTCATCCGGGTCCTTCCATGGCGTATCAGTCAAGTCTGGTCTGATTCCACGAATTTGGTGCAGGATTTCAATGCAATCATGCATGACCTCTGTGTCTGGTTCTGGCAGTAGGGTAGCGGGGTTGAGTGACATGCCGGGTAGGAACCTTATGCGGGGCGGGTTGAGGAGCAAGGCCTGGTAATGAGTCAGTCTGGCATTAGTCATCCACCATTCTGGGGGGTTCTTAAGGACTCCCTCAATAGAATGAGTAGTAATGGTCAAGGGCTGCCCCAAAGTCAGTTTGTCAGCATTCTTAACCATCAATGCTGTGGCAGCAATGATACAAAGGCAGTTAGGCCATCCGGCTGCCACCAAGTCTAGTCTTTTGGACAGACAGGCTACTGGCCGTTTCCAGGGCCCCAACTGTTGGGTCAGGACTCCCTTTGCCACTCCCAGCCTCTCATCAACAAACAGTTGGTAAGGCTTGTTAATATCAGGGAGGGCCAATGCCAGGGCCTTCAAAAGAGCCTCTTTGATGGTTTGGAAGGCTGTCCTGTTGCTTAGTCCATTGGAAGGTGTTTTCCTGCCCTCTAGTGGTCTCATATAAGGGTCTGGCTATTTCTGCAAACCCAGGAATCCAAAGTCTACAAAACCCAGCTGATCCCAAGAATTCCCAAAGTTGTCTCTGGGTCTTTGGGGTGGGGATGCCAAAGATGGTCTGCTTTCTGGCCTGGGAGAGCCAGCGTTGGCCATCCTTTAAGACATATCCCAGATACGTTACCTGCTTCATACACAATTGGGCGTTTTTAGCAGATACCTCGTATCCAAGCTGGTCTAGTGTCTGCAACAGGTCCTGGGTTGCCTCTTCACAAGTAACTTTATCCAGGGCCACTATCAGGAGATCATCTATGTATTGGAGGAGGCTTATAGTGAGTCTCAGTATTCACAGAGGTCCTGATGGAGTGCCTCATTGAAGATAGTAGGAGAATTTTTAAAACCTTGAGGCAGCCTGGTCCAGGTGAGCTGGCTGCTGAGCCCTTGGTCTGGGTCATACCATTTGAAGGCAAAGAGCGGTTGGCTGCTAGTTGCAAGTGTCAGGCTGAAAAAAGCATCTTTCAAGTCTAATACTGTATACATCTTAAGGTCTGGCCTCAACAAACTCAAGAGGGTGTAAGAGTTGGGCACAATAGGGTGGATGTCCTCTGCCCTCCAGTTGATTTCCCTTAAGTCCTAGACCGGCCGATAATCATCGGTCCCTGGCTTTTTGACTGGCAATAGAGGGGTATTCCATGGCAACTGGCAGGGTATCACAATTCTGTACTCTAGGAGCTGGTTAATGTGCTCTGTTATCCCTGTTTTTGCCTCTGGGGTCATAGGATACTGATTTATCCTGACTGGCTGCACTCCAACCTTCAGGGACATGACCACGGGAGGTCTCTGTATTGCCAGCCCAGGCGGTCTCTGTATTGCCAGCCCAGGCGGGTTGGTTTCTGCCCATACCCCAGGTATCATCTTTTGGAGGCTAATTAGGAGAAGAGGTGGCTTGGAAACCGGTGGGGAGGAATAGAGTCTATATTCTTCTAAGTTTAAGCACAGAATATAAGCTTCCAGTTGTGGAGTAACCGTTATCTCATCCCCTGTGAAATGAATCTGGGCCTTCATTTTAGTTAGGAGGTCTCGGCCTAACAGAGGGTAGGGGCACTCGGGGACTACCATAAAGGAGTGAGTGATCTTCTTGTTCCCCAAGTCTACTGTTTGTTTTGTGGTCCAGGGGTGTTGAGCTATCCCAGTAGCCCCCTGGACCCAGGTGAATTTGTTGGTCAGCTTCCCCATAGGTTTCTTTAGAACTGAATATTGTGCCCCTGTATTGACCAGGAGGTCAAATGGTTGTCCCTCCACCTGTAGAGTTACCCAGGGCTCATGGTGGAGGGTCCTCAAGCCTTGTGCCCTTCAGTCCTCTATCTCAGTTAGCTCCAGGACCTTGGGACTTTCCCCCTGCCTCTTGAGGTGGGCATTCGCCCTTCCAGTGTCCCAACTCCCCGCAGTAAGTGCATTGATCCTTTTTAAGAGGAGGTCTTTCCCTACTTCGCCAGCGTAGGGGGCGGCTTCCAGTCATCTGGGCCTTGAACCTTGGGTGTGGAGGCTTCCCCCTTTCAGTAAGGAGAATTTTGGCAAGCCCCTTCGTTTGTTGTTCCTCCAGGGTCTCTCTATTGTTATACACCTTATTAGCCACTGCTACCAATTCTGCTAGATTTTTACCTTCAAATCCTTCAAGGCATCAGAGCTTTCTCTTGATGTCAGGGGCTGCCTGGTTTACAAAGGCCATATTAATTGCCATTTGGTTTGCTGGTGCTTCTGGGTCCAAGGGGGTGTAGGTCCTATAGGCCTCTAGGAGACGTTCTAGGTAAGCTCCTGGTGTTTTTTTCCTGTATTACCTGACTGATCTTAAATTTGTGGGGCACCTTGCAGCCTGGAGACCCTCCATTAGAACCTAGCAATAGAGCTTCAGGCGCTCCCTACCTTCAGCAGTGCTGTAGTCCCATCCTCTCGTAGGCTGGGTAAGGGGAAAGGAAGCAGCTATCTGGTCCTCATTGTCAGTGGGTAGCCCATCGTCTCCTGGGACCAGCCAAGGGCATTCCCATCAGATCCAGTCTCTCTCCTCAGTGGTAAAAAGGACCTGCAAAAGCTGCTGACAATCATCCCAAGTAGGTTGGTGGGTGAAAAGGACAGTGTCCAGAAGGCTGATTAGAGACTGTGGTTTGTCTGTGAAGGAGGGAGTTTGCAACTTCCAGTTATAGAGGTCACTCATAGAAAAAGGGAAGTAAGCTAGGGGGGTCACCCCGTCTGTGTCGTGGGGGGGGGGCGACTTCCCTCAGCGGCAAAGCTCGAACAATTCTTTCCCCTCCAAGAGATTGAGTGTGCAGTGGCCTCGGGCTGGGAGCGGTGAGGCCCAAGGCCGAGGAGGGAGAGGGAAGGTTCTCTGATTCCTCCTCTGGGGGGCAGGGGGCTGCTGGGCTCATGGTCGGGCTGCAGGGGGTGGTGTTGGCCCCCCAGGGGTGCGGCCAGAGCATAGGGAGGTGGAAAGAGCTCTTCCTCTGGGGCTGATGGGGAGGACCAGGGGTTTTGAGGGCCCCTTGGGTTCCTTCTCCATCAAAGGGAGTGACTGGCGCTTTTGAACCTGGGGGAGGAAGGTGAGGTTTCAGCCATTCAGGAGCATCTGTGACCAGATAGTGCCAGCCTAAGATATAGGGGATCTGGTCTGGGTATCCTGGGGAGCCAAAGACAACATCATGCACCCTGTAAATGAGAGTTAAGTCAAAAGAGCCCTCCGAAGGCCAGCCAACTTTAAAGGTGGGCCACTCAATGGAACAGAAGGTCCTCAGGCAGCCTGTCTTGACACGTAGTCCAGACATCATGGAAGCCACCTTCCAGAAATCTGAGAAATTGTCAAGGACTAGGTCAAGAGGCATAGAAGAAACCTGTTGACCCATCTTGGGAAAGATCTCAAGGAAGAATAGGAGGAGAGAAGGTATTAAGGCAAAAAGTAACGAGAATCACATGGTAACGAAAACGAAACTGCAAGGAAGCAGAGAGAACTGAAGAAGGAAGCTCTCCTCAAGCTGGTGGACCTGGAGTCAGTTGAAAAGAATGCTCCTTTTCCAAAGGGGGCTAGGCTGGAATATTCTCTGGATCTCCCACCAAGAGAGGAGTCAGGGTATCCCCCAGACTCTTCTGGCTCTGAGACCAATAGCACGTCCACCTGGTCCCCCATGAGCCCCAGATTGTCTGGACACCAGAAACAGAAACCAGAGGAAAACTTACTGAAGCTGGTCGGCAGATGAGCACTCTTCCCAGAAAAGGGGGTCCGTCCAATATTCCTGAATCCCGGATGAGCCCCCAAAATATTGAGTCTGAGGTTCGGGAATGATTGGAGACCACCCAATAAAATTTGAAATTTAGAAAATTTTATTGAAAAACATTCCAGTTCTTGAACAACCAGTCAGGCACAGACTTCAGGAGCCAAAGAATGGAGTCCGACCCCAACCAACAATGAGCAGGGGTTTTTATTGGGTACTCTTGAAAATGCCCGCACACTCTGGGCGAACTTTGAATTGATTGGATAACTCTGAATTCCTTGTATGGGGGGAAATTTCATTGGTTATAGTCATGGTCAGCCACCTAGAATGTCTCAATTTTTTCTACAGTAGGGTGTCCCTATCAGCCTCTGGATGCCCTTTTATGGTCAGGAATTTCGGTTGGTTTCTGTTAGACTCAGATAAGTGAGGCACGTCTGGGCTTGCCTAATCTTAGTCCCCAGTATGGGGCAAAGGAGACTTACAGTTTCTAGGAACAGAGACTTAAGACTGACAAAATGGAGGCTGCTAAAAAATGGAGCCAGTGTGACCTGGATCCTTCAGTTCCAAGGGGCAAAAGTCTATCATGATAGGCAGGCATGGTGGCAGAAGTGGCTGCAGGAGCGGAAGCTAAGCTCTCACATCTTCAAGCAGGCACAGGAATCAAGAGTGACTGGAGATCCGGCAAGGCTTAGGAACTCTCTAAACTCACCCCCAGTGACATGTTTCCTTCAGCAAGGCCACAACTTCTAAGTCCTCCCTAAACAGCACCAACTGGGAGCAAAATGTCCAAATACTTGGAGCCTATGGGGAACATTCTCATTCAAACCATCACAGGGAGAATGTGAAAAATTTAATCACTGGATATATTTTTATTCCAACAGTATGTTAGGAATTCAAAAGAATGTTACCAAACACCTACCATAAGCCAAGAACTGTGAAAAAGTGATTTTCATTTATTTCTTTTAATCTTAGCAGTACTAAGGATGAGGATTAATCCCTCAGTACTATACAGAAGGGATAGGCTCTGAGCACGTGCTCAGCTAGAATGTAAGCTTCTCTACCACCAAAGCTGATGTTTGCTAAGGCTGCCATTTAATTTCAAATGTTGCTCCAAACTGTTTTTCACTAACCTTCAGGCCACGTGGACCCAGTTTGGGCTGCTGTGAGAGCCTACGCTGTGAGAGCCTACACACAATAGTGCTTAAAACTATCAATCTATGAAGTGGGAGTGAGGAGTCCCTGGCAAGCAGCACAGGCAGCTTTTAGATGCTTGTCTCCATGATCCTTTGCACTGTGGGTGGAATGGTGAATGGCAAGAACTTGGGTTATATAACCTCAGGTGACAAAGCTAAGGCCCTGAAGAGGACTTCGTCGGAATTACATTTAGGTGGGCCTTAAACACCTGTTCCAGTAAAGACACACACAGAAGCTGTGATGATTAATCTTGATCTGGTCAACTTGATGGGACCTGGAATCACTGTAGAAACATACCTTAGAGGTATGTCTATCTATGAGGCACTTACAGAAAGGTTTAACTGAGGAAGACCTACCCTGAATATGGGTGGCACCATTCCAAAGTATGAGGTTCCAGACTTATAAAAAGGAAGGGAGCTGAGAACCAGCATTCATTGCTCTCTCCTTTCTGATTGTGGGTGGAATGTGACCTCATGTGCCGGCCACCATGCCTTCTCCACCAAGACCAGCCATCTCTCTTAAACCATGAGCCAAAATAAACTCAAGTTGCTTTTGTCAGGCATTTTGTCAAAGCAATGAGAAAATTCTGAAGGGAAGGTGTAGAAACAACTTATAATATGGATATACTCTGGAAAAATGACTTTTGACTAACCTTGGTGATCAAAAAGCAAATCTTAGCTTGTTTATAATGTAGACACAGCTCAGTGTGCTTCTGTTGTGATTGGGACATATCTTAATCCTTCTTGATCCTTCCTTGTCCTTGGACCCCAAAACAATGTACGAATGTGTGTGTGGATGTTTCAATAAAGTGCTACCAACAGCACAGATATTCTCTGGAAATGGTTGCCCCATTGTGTTGCAAGCAATAAATGTGATCTCAATGATAATGTCTGTTTGTGGTTGTGTGTCCCTAGGTCAAGAGGGATCAGAAGGGCCATTGCCCTCTGAGAAGTTTCATTTTCACTTCCCATTTCAGGCAGGAAATAGGTTCAGTAACAGAAAGCATTACCTAGCCCTTTTGTTAAGAGAACACAATTCCAAGATAATTCTTAAAGAACAGGTTCTGAGCAGTTTGGTCTGTTCTTGGCCTTAAAATGGATGCTAAGAGTTATGCTATCTGTATTACCATGTGGCATTACATAGTAAATGCCGCAAGAAGGAAGCACTGTGATAAGAGACTGCAGTGACAGCATCCCAGGCAAAGAACAGCTGGATCCGCCAGCAGCTGGGAGAGGCTACATATACACTTCCCCCTCAAGACTTTGGAGGGTGGCACAGCCAACACCTTGAATCTGGCCTTGTCTATCAAGGTTGCTGTAAATCCCAAGGCAAATTTTTGAAGATCAAATATAGAGGGTTCCCTTGCAGATTCTCACATAGGAAGGACACTGCTCTGTAGGCACTAACCTCCTTCCAGCCCTTCTTACATACATAATCTCAAGGTTACACACCTGGCCAAGACCAGGCGCTTCCCTAAAGATCCTCATGAGGACTGCACTGCCACAGCTCCACACCCCACCCGACACCTGGCACACCTGTGTGCAGTGGCCTCAAAAGGGAGGTAGTAATGGGCTGGAGGGATGACTCAGGTTAAGAGAACTCACTGCTCTTGCAGAGGACCCGCGTTAGGTTCCCAGCACCCACATGCTGCTAACAACCGTCCATCATTCCCATTTCCAGGGGATCTGACGCCCTCTTTTGGCCTTGTCTAGCACAGCATGCAGCATGTAATACACTTACATACAAGTATGCAAAACACTCATATTAAAATAGAAAAATTTAAAAGGGGGAGATGGAGCTTTCTATTCAATAGTAGTCCAACAATACCATTAAAATTTAAAACAGGCTTAGCCCATTCCCAGCAGGGAACTCAAGTTCAGTTCCCAACATAGACATCAAGGGGCTTACAGTCACCTTTAACTCCACCACCAGGGGAGCCAGTACCCTCTCTGGCCTCCTTGGGAACCTGCACTCATATATACACACACATATAAATACACATAATTAAAAATACATTTGATAAAACTTTGTAAAACTCACTAATGTGCCAGTATCAAGTCACAGTTCCCTAGCCCCCAACAGAGCTGGTGATACAGACAAACATCACATTATAAACTTACACATCAATGTCCACCCTAGGGTAGCCTTAGCTTTAGCAGCACCTCTGAACTGTGACTATCATTTTAAATGTCATGTAGAAAAAAAATTCTTCCCATAGGCAGTTACTCCAAGACAAGTGTGTTTAATCCACTTTTGCTAACCCAAATCAGGTCTATTTTTCTGTTATGGTTGGCACCTACAGTATTCTATGCTATCTACCTCTGATAACGTACGGTCAGTGCTACGTAGCAAAAGGAGCTTGGCAAAAAACACAACTCATACGAGTACCACTTCTGTGGGGGGGACCCTCTGGTTGTGTGTAATTTAATAAAACTAACCATGAAGGATAATGTTGTTTATTAAAAATATAGTCAGGGAGAAGGAAGTCAGTGCATTTATGCAATTTAACATACACATTTGTAGTTTGAGGTTCCATTATTCCAACAGTTCATATAAATCAGTTTCAGATAAAAGGGAAAAGAAAACACTTTACACAGGCGATCAGCAGTTGGTTATGTTTGGTAATGAGTAGGCTTGTAGTGAAAACCACCTCTTCCATTATTAAAAAAAGTCTCCTTTGTTTTCTGTCTATATAACTGCTATGTGTTATCTGGATATTTGAGGTATAACATGAATTTTCAGTGATGTCATTAGGTTATTCTTTACCTTGTAAGCCAACTTCTGCAGTATCAAATCTAACACTCACAGGACACCACTTAAAGTATGACCATTGAGACGTTCTCTTTACAGTGAGAAAAACAAAATGGGTTAGAACTAAAGTGCAAATGAAATGAATTAAATTGCTAATGGAGTATGAGGAATATGAGGAAGAACAAATGCCGAGAATCCTTCAGGAGGGACATGGAGAATTAATGTACTTTTATGTACTCCCCCCAGCAAGTCTCGCTTAACACCTTTTTCTTGCAATAGTAGTGACGTTCCTAATTCCTTAACTTATACTTACTGGTAGGAAATGAAGAAAAAAAAAAAAAAAAGGTGAGCACGAGAGATTATAAACTTAAAATCTGCCTGTGATGGGTTAGGGAGGTGGCTCAGTGGGTGTTTACAGAACAAGCACCAAAAAAAAAAAAAAAAAAAAAAAAAAAAAAAAGAAGGCGAGGGAAAAGTCAGGCATGGCTGCACAGGCCTGTAACCCCATGCTGAGGGGAGGCGAAGATGGGTAGATGGAGGGGACAGCAACTGCTTGTGACTGATGCAAAACTGGTGCTCCACCAACCCTTGGCTTTTCATGCACAAGATGCTCAAGGAATGCCACTCTGAACAGGGTGAACCCTCATCCCTCTGATACACCATTCCTTTCCATGCCATGTAACTAGTGTGAAGAAAGGTGCTTCTCACTCATTTCCATGTCAGTGGCAGTACGAATCATCTCTGCTGGGCCAGGTCAAGGTATCTAGAACGCACCTGGACCTAGTCCCAACTAGACCTAGAATGTAGTCTACTTTTCTGGGTTAAGAGAAAGGTTAACTCCCAAGCACAGTAGTCTAGACACTGCAAGCTTCATGTTAGCTGTGACTAGCACCTGGCTGACTCCATCTGGGAAAGAATTAAAGGCTAGAACCCATTACTACCAAACTGTCTATGTTGAAAGCATACTAATAGTGTTTCCTGGAAGGACTAACAAGGCATAACTGGAGTATGGCAAACCCAATATTTTCCCTATGGTGCAGAATTAACACCTCTGCTGAGAGGGTGCTTTTAAATGTTGTTTTCTTGACCCCCAACTAACCACAGGTCCCATGTATTGAACAAACATTAAGCTGACAACTGAAAGTCTTTAAACAAATGACTAGACTCCAAAATATTCCAAAGTCAGAACCATCATATACACAGTCTAGATGCATCAATCAATGAAGCCACATCTGCCAATGTCAAAGGGTAAAATGCAAATACAGATTATTTTAATATGAAACATCACTTTGTTTATACAGATGTCTACATTTTAACAGGTCTTTAAAAAGTGAGGAACAAAATGCTATATTCACACAAAAATCTTTGTGCTCAGTTTGTAAAACAACAGAACCAGAAACAAAGGAAACAAAGGAAACAAAGGGGCTCAGCTCTTCTGGCCTCAGGGTAGAGTTGCAAAGCTGACTGCCATTCATGAGCCTCAGGGCCTAGACTCCCTGCTCCCAACTCCTCCCCATTGGATGGGCTCACCATCCAAGTTTCCTGTCAGCAGGGAAAGTCTAAAATGACAGTTTTGTAAGTGAACTAAGCCATTATATGCTTCTTCTATATGATAGGATAGGGAAGAGGGCTCTATGTCAAGTAAGTCTTTCAAAGTGAAATTGATTTCTCAAAGTTCAAGTTAAAAATGGTGTACCTCATTCTCAAGGGAAATTCAAATTTAAGCAGTTTTGAACCTCAAAAGGAATGAATCTTCTCCCATTTTCTTTCCACATTTTATTTTCTTCAAGTAAAAACAACTTGTGTAACAGTGAGGTCTGTCATGGCTGGCATCATGAATGGCTGATGACTTACTTGCATTGCAATACAACAGCTTGTCTATGCAGGTGGACATGTGGACAGCACAGAACTAGGAACAAAAAGGTGAAGCAAACTTTTATTTTCAGGTAAAAACATTAACCTGATGGATTATTGCAGATCTGAGAAATCAGCACATAAAACAAATGGACAGCATTGCTTGCAGGTGCTTTTATCTGTGTGGAGACAAAGGCTGAACTGTTGTCCCAAGTAACTAGATGGAGCAGAATGAAATAAAGACTGAGAACTGAGAGTGGAAACTTCAAGGGAGATTAAAAAAAAAAAAAAAAAAAACAAACAAACAAAAATTCTAACAGGGAATGAAAGCTAATTTACTTAAAACTTTACATCAATTTAAAATACTCTGGCCATGGAATAAATACTGGCCAGCCCAAGCTGTGGACTGTTAAACCTACACACATAAAGAATGAGCTTTCCTTCCTCCATTCCAGAGGCTTTTGTTGCTGGAAATATCATGTAAACAAACCTAGTGTCACTTGGCAAAAAGCCAGGAGTGCTCTATAACTATATTAAAACTAAGCTATAAGAAAAGCCTACCTACCTAATTACAAAGGCTGAATTATATTGACAATATATTTCAATTCAATGAGTTTTAAATTATATCTTAATTTGAAAGAACATGAGACATCAAAGGCCCCTGGCTACTGAAAATGGCAAACTGTGTGTTGTACACCAAAAAACCCAAACAAACCCATGTGAACTGCACAAGCAACAGTGAGGTGGGGAAAGAAAATTAGAGGGAAATGGAAAGCACATAGAGCCCATCTACTAAACTATAGCTGTCAAGTACACGTGAGCTTCAATTTCTGTACTTATGTACAAGAGTTGTCTTTGGAGGAAACAAAACTGCAGACTTAGCTCGATGGATACACAAAGCCCAGAATTAAACTGCACAGAGACATTTATTGTTCCAGCCTGAAAAAACATCCCTTTGAAATTTCACACAGCAAAGCAAGTTAAAAACTTCACTCATCAAATAAATGATAATTTAAACAAGAACTTGCTAAAGAAACCTCATCACAAGAACATTTTAGGGCCTGATCACTTTAAGTCCATGGGGCCATTATGAATATCAACCAAGTGTCTCTTATAATCTGCAAGCCGTTTTCCTATGAGAAGGCGTAACATGTTTCCTCGACTCAGGTGATACATTAGAAAAGAAATCATGATTTTTTTTTTTCTTTTGCTGTATCAGGCAGACACAGACTTCTCGTGATCAGGAAAGATGGAACGACTGCTGCCCTTCTCTTGCTGCTATCAAGAGTTTGTCCCGCATTATTTCAATGCTTGAGTAGTCCGGCAACTTAAGATAGTTCACACAAGTCATTACAGAGGGTAAGAAGTCATCTGGGTTTTCTGTTGATTCAAATGTCTTCCGAACAATTGTCAGGGGTGGATTGAGACTTCGAAATCCTAAGAGAGAAAACAGAAAGATGGAGGAGCTTGGCTAACTTTTGTTTTCTCCTTTAATGCACCTATCATCATAAGTTGCCAACACTGCTGTGCTGAAGTGCTACCTCACACACAAGGCATTCCTGCTCCTGCTTGCTTGGAGACCACACATTCAGTACAGGAGCAGTATGTGAAACTTTATTCACTTATCATTAAAAAATATGCAACAAAGAATCAATAGTTCATCATGCCTAATTTTTAAAAGCTGAATACACTAATTTTTAAAAATCTATTCTTATTTAAGTCAATTTATAGTAAGTTTATAATATGCAAACATCCTAGAATTTTCTCTGAGCAGCATTCCTGTATATGTAAGGCAGTCTCTAAATTTTCTTGCAGTGATTTCTTAATGTACTGCTAAACAAATCGGAAGCCTAGAAACATTACAATATTGGAATAACCAAGAGGCACTGTACATTGTTGTCTATGTACATTGTTTGTCTATTTTCATACTGATGTTTCATACACAACAAGTAGAACAAATGCTAAGTATGAACACTGTACCCACCTCCAACAGGCAATCGTGGGCTACCAGTCACAAACTGGAGAAATAACCGTTGCTGCTCGTTATCAAAACTACTGAGAATCTCAAACAAAAACTTCACAGCCCGGCTATAACACAAAGAGATAATTATTTCGTGTTAAAATACAACTGTTAATATACCAAACCTCATTACATTATCAGCTTCAGATATGGCTAAATATGAAGTCTCATTACAACACACTTTGAAATAGGAAAGTTTTATTTTATTGTCAGTGCTGAAATCCAAACATAATGAGCTTAATACGCAATTTAAAAAGTAACACCCACAAGCCCCCCAACTCAATTAACTATCAGCAGCACAACTAGCACAGCCCACACTCACCTGTCGTGAGTATAACCATGATCAGGCCTGCAGCATTCCATCAATGTCTTTGCATCCCAAGTGTCTGCTTTACTGCCACACAGGAGCTGATCCAACTTTTGAGTTGAAATAAAAGAATTAGAAAAAAACATCTGCATGCCTGAGTGAGAATAACTGCTTATGTCCAAGTTAGGAGTATCATTTTCAGTGTCAAACCTTCTGCTGAGGCCTCTCTACAGAACATGCTCTGGTAAGTACATTCAGATGTACTACACTCTCTTCAGTTGTGTATTAATAAGTATTCTGCCCATCTGCAGGGACAGGGTTCTAGAGAAGCCTCTTGCGTGTGTGCATGTGTGTGCATGTCTGTCTGTGCATGCACATGCATATGGAGACCATAGGACAATTTTGCTGTCATTCCTTAGGTACTGTCCATTGTTTCTGAGACGGTCTCAAACTGGCTTAGGAGTCTCCAAGTAAGCTAGGTTTTGCTTGGTAAAACCTCCTCAGTAGGTTCACTGCAAGAGACTTAAGGTTATCTGTAGAGCTTCTGCAGCACAGACGAGGATGCATCACCCTCAAATCTCATTCTTTACTGAGCAGCACTGGGGTTCACTGAACAATGAGGTCTGAGTTGAGAGCACTGCTGCTAGACTTTACTCTCACAAGTGGATCTACTTTCCTCTCTTGGAGGACATACCAACTTAACAACAGTATTTCTTGTTCAGAAAGCTTTCTTAGCCTTCCCAAAATTCTACACCTTGCTCCTAAACTCCTGTGGGTTTGGAAACGAGGTAAAACATATCACTAGGATAATCAACACACATAAGCAAAACTGACCATTTCTTTTAGATACAAGCTACTCACTTCTTCTGGGTAGAAGTACTGCAGGTGACTAAGGGGGAAAACTGATTCAAATCCATCTCTGAAAGAATCAAATTGCCTGGAAACACCTTCATTTAGAGCCCAGAATATTACCAGCTGCAAAAAGAAAAGTACTTTTAAAACTCTAACAAGATTTCCCACCTTTTTAAGTATTTAATGTGGCAAAGTGAATAAACTACTCTTTTGGATCAATTTAAGAAAAAAAAATCCAAAAACTAAAATAAATGAAACATTATTTTAAAAATTCATTCATGTAATTTTTATATATAGACTCCTACCAGATTTTAGAAGCAAAAGAATTTTCATAGGCTACAATGTTACCAAGAATTAAAAATTTCAAGATTCATAATTAGTAACTTAAGATTTTTAATGGGGGATGTTCAGTTCTAAATCCTATCCAGTTTTGAGATCCTATCCCCTTTCTGGGGTTTGTGCCTTCTCCTAGAAGAGGTAAAGCCTGGACATGCAGCAGGAACACAAGATGTGAAGGGAAAGAAAAAGCAGCTCTTAACTGGTTCAATTAAAAAAAAAAAAAATTATGTGTATGAATGCATTGCCTGCATATATGTAAGCTATACCCATGTCGTGCAATGCCCACGGAGGTCAGAGGGCGGTGTTGGGATTCCCCTGAAACTGGAGCTAGGGACAGCTGTTAGCCACCATGTGGGTGCTGGGAATCAAACCCCGGTACTCTGCAAGCAACAGCCAGTGCTCATAAACCATCTCTCCGTTCCCTTAATTGGTCCGATTTTATCTAGTCAATTGTGGCCCCAGATATAATTCACTGGATATACAAACAGAATATTCACATAAAATGAAACCATTTTTTATAAAATACATGATTATAAATTACTACCAGAAAAGCAATAAATGTGGATTTTAACACATTTTAGATTGTTGGAAAAGTAGCTTTCCCAAAGGTCAGAGTAAGAAACAGAGTAAGGGAAGACAGTCCAATTAATTATTAAAAGGAATTTCTTATAAGTTATAGAACTGTCAGGTAGCTGAGGATCCTGAATGCTAATCTCTACCCTCCCTCCCGCCCTCCCTCCCACCTGCCCACACCAGGTTAGCCTCAATCTCACAGAAATCTGCCTGCTTCTGCCTCCTGAGTGCTGGGACTAAAGGCATGCACCACCATGCCCCAGCCAAACAAAATTTTAAGTACTGATAACAGAAAAATTATAGTTTGTAATTTAAAATTTTTGTAGTCAATAGAAAATTATTCCTGCTTCATTTAGCAAATATGTCAAGGGTCCTAAATGAATAATTTGATGGGCTCACCAAGCACATGTATGTGTATGTCTACAAGCCATATGGCTTGAAACAAAGGCAGAAAATGTAGTTCATTGAGAATATATTTTTCTCTGGTGGCTCCTTTTCACTGATTTTTAAAAGCAGGAAAACGCAGTGTTAATACATTGCATTCAAGTTTGAATTTAAGGTTATAAAGGAACACACACACACCCTGGTAAGCTTTTTCTATGGACATATTTTCTGATTTTCTGCATGAAGTAATGCAAAAGTGCATGCAGTTGCTCAGCCTGAGGGCTCCCCTAGTCTAAGGAAGGATTATAATCACACACTACTATTGTATCATAAGTTTTTGGTGTGTGGATTAACACCTAAGGAAATTTACTGAGACTTTCCTTTGAAGCAACAAAGTATGAAATTTTAGGCTGCTTTTCCAAGTAACACTGTGAGGTGAGCAGCAGACCAACCTCTTAATTTTGAGGAACATCCTAAAAGTAGAAAAGGAATGTATCTGACACAAGAAGTAAAAGGTTTCTAGTGTCAAATATATTTATAAGACTGGAAAGGTTTGTTTCAATAACCCACGAAGCCCTAAAGTCCATGTTTCTACTACAGGTCTCATTCCTATGTTTAGACTTAGCACGTACTTAAAACTGTGGAGAAAGGCAACTCCTTAAGTGTTTCTTTTTTTTAAAGAAGGAAATCAATAAAAAGAAAATATCTGTATGTTCTCTACAAAGCAAACAGAAGCTTAAAAAGGCTGAAAAGGCCTCCCTGAGTGGTCCCAGGAATGTGGAAGGTCTCCTGCAGTATGAAGAGGCAGCTAAGAGATCCTGCTCTCACAAACTATGATTGCATTCCTCTCCCCCAACAGGATCACAAGAGGCAAAATCCTACATGCCTACAGCCCATGTTCCCAGAAGACACACAATACATACTCTTAGATACTCCTCTAAGTTGTGGATAGTGACTGGTATATCCTTTCCTCCTTTCTTCAGTTCGATGTTGGGAAACCCTGGCAGCGTGAAATCCAATCCTAGATCTTCAACTGAACAGCCATTCATAGTAAGGGTTTCTAATGCATACTGTAGGCTCTCTTTGGTCTTTAATTCAGCGACAGAGAGGAAAAAAAAAGGGGGGGGGGGAATGGCAAAAAGTTAAGCACAAGAATTTACAGACAATTATCTTGTGTTGTTTTTTTTTTTTAAAAAAAAGATTAATCCAGGTACAACTGATGGTTTCTTTTGGCTCTGTATTTGGCCTCAGTCTACATAGTCACTAAGTCTCTAGGATCACAAAGGAAATCTTAAACACTTCAGGATCCAACTATTTACACAGAAGAAAACAAGACGGCTCAGGTGTCTTCCATGCTGCGAAGCTACTGCTGGCTTTGAGTGCACTCAAATCAAATTTCTACAGGAAATCCTTGACAGTTTTTGTTAAGCTTTTAGACTAGAGCTGTGGACTCTAGTACCAAACTTCGTAATTCTAAGCCAATCATTTATTTTTTTAATTCTATGAGTATGAATGTTTTGCCTATATGGATATAAGTGCACCAGGTGCATGCAACACCCAGAGGCCAAAAGAGGGCTTCCTGGATGGCTGTTAGCCTCCACATCGGTACTAGAAACTGAACACAGGCCCTCTGGAAAAGCAGTAAGTGCTTTTAAGCACTGAGTCATATCTCTAGACCCTTTAGGCCAATTTTGATGAACCTAATATAAATGTATACCAAATACTTAGTAAAACATTTCAGAAATTGCAAATATAGTATCTGGTAATGAACCACCCCACCCCATAAAGCTCAAGTCTAAAGAACATCCTAGAGATGTACACTTGGGGTACAGACAGATCCAAGAAAGGTCCTATCAAACACCAATTATGAGTGTTAAGTACACTCACCTTTTTAAATGCCTGCGGCTTAAAAGGCCTGCATAAACTATTGCGCTTTTGTTTTTTGTTTACATTCAAGGATCGATGACCTACATACAGAAATGTAAATTCTATCGAAAATGAAGGCATCTACTTAATAGTGACCCACTGGAAGCTGTCAAACTGTCTTTCATGAAAGCAAAAGGAGAATATGAGGAACAAGTGGGGAGGGTATGGGGAGAAGGTAATAGCAGAGGGACATAGGAATACCACAAGTTTGCTCCCGTGAGTAATCTAGATTTTATATGCATGGATACACACGAAAGCAAAAAGGAAGACTATCTGGGAGAAGGAAATGGGGGTACAGGGCAAATGTAAATAAAGTACAATGATACGTATGAAAATGCCATAATGAAAACAGTTGTTTTGTATATTAACCGAAAAAAAGAAAAAAAAACCAAACAAACAAACAAAAAAAACCTGTCCTTGTACCTCCTACATACAAGATCAGGGGGATCACTACTATGCTGCTTCTTGGATGGTAATCTCAATATGCAACACATACCCAGGACATGTTTAAAAGGATCTCTGGATCTTACATATTCGATCAAAGACAATTTTTCCATTTATCTTTTGAGAATTTAGGTCAGTGCTAGGATGCTTGTCCAGCATGCATGAAGTCATGGGTGTGATCCCTAGTGCTGCAAACAACCAACCAGGTCAAATATGAGCCAAGAAAACTTGCACCATCTGTATATTTATAAAATACAGAGGTAGCAGACTGAGAATGTAGATCAGTTGGTACAGTACTTGTTCAGCATGCATGAAGCTCTAGATTTAGTCACCAGCACTGCATAAATCTGGCATGCTGGCACACACATTTAATTCTAGCACTTAGGAGCTGGTAGCAGGAGGATCAGAAGTTCAAGGTCATCCTTGGCTACATGTTAAGTGTGAAGGACACATATGAGACTTTGCTACCACCCCTGCGACACATCCCTAAAAAGATGCAAAGCCCAAGGCCGGACATGGTGGCGCATACCTTTAATCCCAGCACTTGGGAGGCAGAGGCAGGTGGATCTCTGTGAGTTCCAGGACATAGTGAGTTCCAGGACAGCTGGGGCTACAGGGAGACCCTGTCTCAAAAAGACAAAAAAAAAAAAAAAAAAGAGGAAAAGCCCAAACAGTATTATTTCCAAATCATTTAAGAGTATTTCTGAAGTATGGATTCTGGTTATATGCATTTTATATTTTTTAAATGACAAGTTTAGGAATAATAAATAACAGAAGAGTAAGCATCAAAATGAAATTAGTGTGAAGAAAGCTACAACAGTATACGAAATGTGAGATTAAAAAAAAAACTAACAAAGATTGTGTGTTGTGCAGAAATGTGTACTCCAGAGTACACAACCTGGGTCTGAATTCAATGTTCCCATGACATATATAAACAGGCTGCTCAACCTGTGCCTTTAATTTCTCACCTGTAAAACGGTGATAGCAACAGCACATAAATCCTACAAGACTGTTGTGGAGACTAACCGTATGTGAGGAAACAGAAATGTGCTGTGGGTTTAAGCCCCCTCACCCCAATATTATTTATCTAACAAATCATCCTAAACATGACAGCAGCTGAAAATGATAACTATAACCCTGGGGGACAGAAGTAGGGTAGAAGCAGGTAGATCCCCAGAGCTCGCTGGACAGCTCCTGTGTAGTCAGTGAGCTTCAGGTTTGGTGAGAGATGTATCTTAAAAAATAAGATGGAAAATGATAGAAGGCATACAATGGTAACTACATCTGGCGCACACGCACCCCTCCCCCAAATCTCTTCCAGACCTAGACCCACACCCTGGACCATCTCTTCCAGATAGAGAGACAGACCCCCACCCCCCGCCCCAACACATACCATCTCTTCCAGGCCTACCTGCGATTTATCCTGCTCCAGTCTTTTCTTCTGTCTTACAATGTCTTCTAGGTGATATACTGATCTGGCTACAACAGGATCGATGTCAAATAAATCGTGAGATGTCAGTGAAGTTTCCTGCCGCAGCATCCACTTATAAAAAGGCAAGCCAAGGGGAAGGTCCACCTGAAAAGAAACATGCAATATACTTTGTCACACTGAACTTCTAGCATTAAATTTAACAGGCACTTTAAAAGAAGTAATTTGAAAAGGTCAAATAATCCCCTAGAAAGAAAACTAGGAACTGTTTCTCCCATTGTATGAAACCGAGAGCTACAACTTGGGTCTCAAATCACGGTGGCATTTTAGAATACCTAAAAAAAAAAAAAATCCTAAACACTAACACACCAAAAAATAAAAATAAATCAATGGTGGACATATCGTCTCCATAAAGCTTTTTCCATGAGGGCCTCTGAAATACTACCAGGTGTTCTTAGAATAATTATGTTCTACTTTGAACCAAGTAAAGTCAATTCGTATCCAGTCTGTTCTGTATTATTGAACATTCTGAAATCAGAAGGTAAAATGAAGAACTTATTTAAAACAGAATGGAACTTTTAAAAAACTGATGAACCATATAAATCTCAGACAAAATGAGAATGTAAACGTGTGAATTTGCCATCAGATGAAAATGTCTTATACATACTGATAAAGTATCTTAGAAAATGTGAGAAGAGGAAATGAAGAAAAGTCCAGAAATATTCAAAGCTCTGTGAACACTGCTCACTTGTTTATTTTCCCAAAAGCACATTAAAGGAACTCAAATGAGCATTAGCTGCAAGCTTGCAGCTTTCTTACAGAATTAAAAAATATATATACATATATAAAATATAAACATATAAATATAATATATAATAAATATATTATACATATATATAATGTTGAATCCTGTCAAAAATAGTATTAATGCCATCCTTGATATTACAATTGCCTGACTCTCTGGAACCCTAATTATGGTTACTGAAAGTGGTATAGAACTAGCAGCTGGGCATCTCCTGGTAACTGTGAGGCAAGTTCAGTATCTTGAGCAGTAGGACAGACTCACTCTTGTGCTACAGAATCGCAACTGGCATTTTAAACAAAATCCTCAAATAGTTAATATGCACCTTGAAAACTGAGAAGCAGTGCTCTAAAATATTGCAATCACTGCAGGGGACTGAGGTAACTTCACAGAACAGTGTACAAAATTGTAGAAAAGCAAACAATCCTAAACTTACCAATCTGAAATCCATGATAGCCTTAGCCATTAATTTTCCTAAGAAGCGAAACTTCATCTTAACCTTTGCGATATGAGCTGGCTTAGCTGTCCTACCAAAGGGAAGCGCAAACAGGCCCTGGAGGTTTTGAATATACTTGGTCCCTTCTTGGCTTCCTGTAAAACGAGCAATTCACCAAACTTCAGATGACATTTTCAAAAACAAAAACAAACCAAAACCTGGTAACTAAGAACATTCAAGAACTTCAGTATTCACAAAATCAGAGAGATGCCCTCTAGAAGCATCCTTCCTATTTGAGATATGAGAAAATAGGCACTAAAAGAAACAAAGAGCAGAAAATATAGTCCTCCAATAGACACTAACCACAATGTAAGAGTTACCTGATCTGAATTAACACACTGACTTACAGACATAAATTACCTTTTGGATTGCTAAGTGTTACTTCTTCACCTCTCCAGAGACCCAAGTCAGCTCTCTGTAGTTCCTGAGATACAAGTGCATAAAACTCCAGTGTTGGCCCAAGACCTGTACCAACCTATGAGAAAATAAATTAGAATTATTTCAAATTTTAGAAATTGTGGTACTTTTTTTTACCCGACAACATGGAGACTAACCCCAAGTGTTTATGAGGAAGTGTAAGAGATGATTTTCTATAATGTCCTGACTAGATGGACCTTCCAGTCTTCAGCATATGGAAAAGGAACTACAAATTATTCTCTATTCCTTCTGGCCCCAGGATTTCAATTAAATGACTCAAGCTCATATATTGATAAAAGCATTGCTGTGGTTATATATTTTTCCTTCAGGGACCAATACAGCACCACCTATGTTGTACCTTTTCCTCTTTAAGGGAACTGTTATTCTAAGCCTTCTCAGGAGAAGCTTCCTGATCTGCCCTTAACAGTCTGCTCTTAGGACTTGTATTTCAGCTACTTCAGTACTTATTACATTATTTTACAACTATTTCACCATATGTTTATATGCTTTAGATGGAGACAACTGTTTTAGCTGCATTATCATCCCCTGCAGTGCTGTGCATACATTTAACAGAGATTTACAGATCAAAATTAAAGAGGTCTGCATTCGTGCCAGCAGTCAGAAGACTAATTTGGCGTCACACACAGCAGTGCTTAAGTCCAATGGTACACTGGAACCTCAAGAGATTAACCAACAGGATTTCTCTCTCCCTCCTCTCCCTCTCTCTCTGAGAAGGCCACTGAATCCTGAAGATTCTGGTCTGTTAGGTCTACTTCAGAGCCTAGGTATTGCTACTTTTAAACAAATTCCAAAGGTGAGTAGCTTACTACAAAACTGCTACTACTTGATACCTACTGTATCAATACAGTAGGCCAGTGTTCACAGACTCAACATTCTTCCATGTTCTAGCAAGATCCTACCAGCTTAGTCCATAAACAAAGACAGGCAACCAGTCAATAACAAGTTTATATTACAATTAAGAAAATTTAAATTTAGCCATAATCTGCCATGGTGACAATGTGCTTATATACTACTTGCAAATAAAAGGCACCAACTTGAAACAATCTACCAAATATTTAACTCTGACTTTCAAAGCAGTGAACTGCTTGGACCCGGCAAAAGCTTTTCAATTAGCCCCCAACTCTTTGTTAGAATCCCATCTAAGTAAAATGGTATAGCCACTATTTACCTCACAATGAGTGCAGTAACAGAAATCTTGCAGACACCCTTAGCTGCTCTTCTCCTTACTACTCCCCATAATCCAAACTGTCAGTATGCACTAAAAGCTCTACCTTCAAAACACATTCTAAACTAATGAATTCTCCCTCCCTTTATCTAGCCACCCTCTTATTTGATTTTGAGGCTACTGAATAGCATGCACAACATTCTGCACATTATTCTCACAGTGGCAAAAGCGATTCTCAGAAAAGCTTTCCCATTCACTCAAAGGAATTTTTACCACAGCCTGGCATCCTGCATGATCCTTCCTTCCCCATTACCTCTGACCAACTACTGCTGCTCTATCCTCATTCACTAGCTCCAGTCACCTTTATCCTCCACTGGTTCAGGTACAGTGCATCTTGGTTCTTCTGCTAGAGCTATTCTCCCTACCTGCAATGACTTGCTCCCAATTCAAATATTACCTTACATCACCCTACCACACGCCCCCATCACGTGGTGCCATGTTCTTTAATGTTTCTTGACAAAACAATTTAACACTTGTGTGAGTGTGTGTGTGTGTGTGTGTGTGTGTGTGTGGAGCAGAGGTATTCCCAAACACCTGTGTCAGCTTTCCCAAATTGAAAGGAAAGTTCCATAATGGTAGGGCCTTATATATTTTGTTCTCCGTTCATTTCAAGCCACTGGAGAGAGAAGAGGTAAGAAAAGGCATGCCATAATACTTATTAGCCACAAGATGGTGCTTTAAAGACAAAATTAAAATAAATAAATACAAGTTACAGATAAAATCAATCTGTTTCCAGTATTCAAATAGTTATTTCTAAAAGTAAAACAAATTTTACTTAATACATCTAACAGGTATTATTGAAAGCATCCCTGTACATCAAACTAGCCTCTCCAGGGAGTATCCTCCCTCCAAGCCAGATAGTCTACTAAAAGTGTAGCTATTTTGTTTGGTCTTGCTTTATTCCTGTGGGTTTTGTTTTTTTTTTTTTTTTTTTTTTTTTTGAGACAGGGTCTCCCTGTAGCCTCAGCTGACCTGGAACTAGCTAGGTAGACCAGGCTGGCCTTGAACTCACAGAGCTCTGCCTGCCTCTGCCTCCCAAGTGCTGGGATTAAAGACATGTGCCACCACACCCAGCTTATTCCTGTTCTTAAAGGGAAGAAAAGCATAATATTCTAGAACTACCACCAACAAAATCAACAACATGGCTTAAAATGTAGTCTTTTGGGGCTGGAGAGATGGCTCAGCGATTAAGAGCACTGGATGCTCTTGCAGACAGGACCCAGGTTCAGATGCCAGCACCTACAAGGCAGCTCACAATCATCAGTACCTCCAAGTTCTAGGGGATCCAACACTTTCTTCTGACCTCTGAGGGCATTGCACAACATGGGTGCACTAACATGCAGGCAATACACTCATATACATTAAAAAAAAAAAAAACTTTAAAAAAAAAATGGAGTCTTTTCCCCCCTCAAAGTTAATACATACTAGCATGTTTTATGCATAAGGCAATATTCTAGACGTTTTTTATTTTAATTTGCTAACTAATCTAACCACAAAACGATGGAGTGGACTTAAAAAAATTTATTATTTTTATTTTATGTGTATGCTTGTAATGCTTGCAAGTATGTAAATGTACTCATGTTGCGCAGTGCTCATGGAGGACAAACAGGGTGTACCCTAAACTGGAGTTATGAATGGTTGTTAGCCACCATATGGGTGCTAGAGGATTTGAACCCGGGTCTTCTCCAACAGCCAGAGCTCTTAACCACTGAGCCATCTCTCTAGTCCCAACATTAAAAAAAAAAAGACAGGGTTTCAGAATGTAGCCCTGGCTGGCCTAGCACTCCCTATCTAGACCAGGCTAGTCTTGAACTGAGATTAAAGTTGTGTACTACCACACTCAGCAGAGATGGACAAACTTAAAATGGCCACAGTTGCGATAACAATAATGACAGATTTATTGAATTTTCTCAACTTAATATAGCCAATAAGCAGTGAAATCAGGCTCCGGAGTCCACACTAATGTTTTATCATCCCCAAGGGGACTAAGCCATTGGTGGTTTGACCAACTTTCAAAGCTCAGAGACTGGTTTAAAGAAAGATTCACCCAATTTTTAGGGGGGGTGGAGGTGAGTTCTTTTTTGAAGCAGGGTCTCCTTGTAGCCACAACTGGCCTGGAACTTGCTATGGAGACCAGGCTGGCCTTGATCTCAGATATCCATCTGCCTCTGTCTCCCAAGTGCTGGGATTAAAGGCATGCACCATCAGGCCTGGGGGATGCACCTAATTTTGATCTGACATCTTAGATGAAATTATTCTATAGACCTTGTTAGAAATTCTTCTTAAACACTTGGCTGAATTATGGTTGAATTTCATTCACAACCTGAAGTCTTTTGTTTGGACATAACCTCAATGAAGCTGGATCCTGGAATCTTTTTCAGAGTCAAAAGGGGAGACCTATAACCATCTGTAATTGGATCTGACACCCTCTTCTCTCAGAGGGCACCCAAACTAATGTGGAACAGAGACACACACACAAACATGAATAAAAATTAAAATTTTAAATGTACATTTTTATACTGTGCAGTTTATTATCTCAGTAAATTAGATTTTTGAAAAGGCAGTTCAATCATTTCTGAAACTGTTTAAAATATCTTTTCACTTCATGATACATGTGGATGCACTATTATGCCAGGAAAAATCCTATCTTATTTTTATAGTTCTATCACTGAAAAATGGAAAACTTCAAACATGTATCATCCAAAAGAAGATCAAATCTGTTTCTTTAGTAAATGTCCCAACTGCCTTGAAGAAGTTCATAGTGCCAATAAACTCAATATGTTATCAGAAGCATTAAGTCAAACTTAACACCATCACTGGACTCAGGAGCTCACCTCATTTTCATACTGGATTTCTAACATGGCCCGGGAGCTGCCCAGGTCCTGCATCACAGACTCCGCCTGTTTCAGCAGCTCCTCTCTGTTCACAGTGCGCTACAAAGAAAACACAGATGTGAGGAGACAATGCCACACTTACAATTTGCTTAAATCAACTGCTGTTGTTTTCTGCGGTGCAAGACAAATAATTTAATTATTTAAAAAAAAAATTACATATGCTGGGTGTGGTGGCACATGCCTTTAATCCCAGCACTTGGGAGGCAGAGGCAGGTCGATCTCTGAGTTTGAGGCCAGCCTGGTCTACATCGTGAGTTCCAGGCCAGATGGGGCTACAGGGAACCCGTCTCAAAAAAGAAAAAAAATCTTTAAGCATATACCTCAAAAAACTCAAAAAATAGCCATACTGCTTCAGACATCAACATGTTTTCTGCATACCTGAAAGAAAGCTAGATGCAAATATGACTACTAATTTATCTTGACAAGTTTAGAAAAACCCACTTCAGGAAGAAAAAAAAATCCGTTACTTTGCCAAACACTGACGCAATTAAGGCCTGCGAGGCACATTTATGCTTTAACAATGGCGATGTAGGTAAGGAGATGACAGGGGAAGACAGGGGAGCTGGATACCCTCTAGCTCTGAGATGCCAAGATGCTCTAAGTGCTGACACAGATGTCTCCTAGCAAGATCATGAAGATGATAAAGGTCCTGCCATCATTTTGAAATCATGGCAACACTGCTGTTGACAGAATCCTCATGAGGTAACAAGTAACGTGATTTGCTGGTGAGTACAGTTACCTGGTGTGCTTCTCCTTACAAGCCCTCAACAACCTTCTGTTATTCCTGATGGCTCTTACCAGACTTATGAGATAATGTTTTGAAGAGATATTAAATCCTCAGCAAGAGAAGAGGCATAGCAAAGTCATGAGCATGAGTCATGACAGACCAGGTCAGAAGTACAGGATTGGTCTAAGATGGGAATGGCTGGGGCACTGTGGTTCACAATTGCTGTGAAGTTAAGATTAGAAGCATAGGAGATGAAGAAGCACAGGAATTGACAGGGGCAGAGACTCAAAATACTTTAGGAATTCCATTTCATGTTTTCAAATAGGTTGATAAGGGAGTACATCTAACAAGTCAATTTTTAACATGGACAAAAGAGGGCCTCAGAGAAAACAAGGTCTTAGTTAAGAACGAAGGTAACTAGAAGTCAGAAAGTCAACTTTAATCCCAGTATTCTGGCAGAAAACAAGGGTGGATCTCCGTGAGTTTGAAGTCTGGTCTACAAACTGAGTTCCAAGTTAGCCATGCTACATATTAAGAGCCTGTCTTTAAAAAAAAAAAAAAAAAAAAAAAGAGGTGGGGTTTAGAAAATATTTCTGAGAAATAGAAGTTACAGAAAAATCACAACCAACCAAGTTTCAAGAGACTGGCAGGAAACACAGTTAACACAAAAATGATAAAAAGATAAATTGATGGGGGTTGAGACACAGTTAAGAAATTAAGAACTCTTGCTGTTCTTCTGGAAGACCCAAATTTAGTTCCCAGCATTGACAGACTGCTGACTTCAACCACCTGTTGTTAACTCTAGCTCAAGGGATTCTGAAGCCCTCTTCTGGCCTCTGAGGAGGCACCTACACATACCCCCACACAAACACATATACATACATATCATTTTTTAAAAAAATCTATTGGGGCTAGAGAGAAGGCTCAGTGGTTAAGAGCACTGGCTGCTCTTGCAGAGGACCCAGGTGTAGATCCCAACACCCACATGGCAGTGAACAACTGTCAGTAACTCCAGGTCCAAGAGCTCCAACACCTTCTTCTGCCCTCTACAGGCATGTGGTGCACATATATACATACATGGCAAAGCACTTATACACATAAAATAAAATGTATTAAAAGAAGATTAAAGTAATGACTGTGGTTGAGTCTCAAGAGCCTACACAGGACGTAATTTTTAGTTCTCCCTGTAATTTCAAAAATTCCACATAAAGAATTTGGGAGATACTTACTTTTTTTCTATCCAATCTAGGTGCAACTCTACTATCTTGTGAATCAGATTGGTTAATTTCTGGGTTGGTATCAAGCAATCTTTGCATTGCCCGGTCCCGATCAAATGCAGTTACATAAAAAAGCATTTGTCGGGTATCAAAAGGAAAGAAGAATGGGCTGTAAAGATGATAAAACACAAATAAAAATCAGAAGCCATTATTACAAAAAATCAAGTGTATTAGAAACAACTTCTAATACAACACAGAATAGTAAATAAATAACAACAAAGTAGTCCAAGAAAATTAGTTAACAATTTTCATAATTTTACAGAAATTTCTTTAAAAATAGTTTACATGAGGTTTCACTACACTGCCTAGGTTGGCTTTAGATGCCTGGAGTGAAGCAGTTCTTCAAAACCTCTCAAATAGAGGGACTGTAAGTATACACCATGGTACCTGGCTCTTGTTGAAATTTCTAAGTGTTAAGTAACAGTATACTAGGTACACACAATTTATCCTTTACAATCCTGTATAATTTTAAATGTTCATTCTATCTAGTCATCTTGAACCTATTCCAAGACTTTTAGAAATTCGAAACCCAAATATAGGCAATGGCTTTTCTACTTTACAATATTCATCACAGTTTGCATTTGATAAATCACTGGTTTTCAAAGAATGAATCTTGTAGTCAAGAGTACTTTGTACAATAACTTTAATGGTGTTTTGTTTTAAAGAAAAGGTCTCTGAGGTCAACCTGAATGTTCTATGCGTTTTGTCTAACAAGGCAGCCATATGAGAGGATATGGTGAAACCAAGTTAAAGACTCAATTTCTAACTTTGCTTCCTTGTAATTAACAAATATACACACAGTATCTGGTTAAAAAGACTCAGAAAACCAAACAACCATACCTTTGGAATCTAACATTTATGATGGCAAAAGATTTAACTACTCCCAGTCAAATATCCTTCAGTAGGTTCCCATTTCATACAGAGGAAATAGAAGGAAAACTAGTCTATATGCTTAACAAGTTCTCATCAAATATGACAAAGTTGTAAGATCTGAACAAGTCAACTACAGATGTTTCTAGCACAAAACATATAAAGACCAACACCAAAACATTTAGAAGCCCAAAGTGATTATCTTACCAGGTTTTTCCTAGCTCAGTAAGCCATGTTGGGATGTTTCCTGTCATGATTACTAAAGGATCTTGAAGCTGCCTATTTGCTTTTGCTGTCAACTTACTATTAATAAATTCACTAGTTGGAATAATCTCCTTGCACATTGCATTCTGTGAAATGTGAAAAAAGAAAAAAAGAGAGAAAGAGAGAAAAAAAAAAAAACTCATAATCTCTTCCTTTATTCCCAAATAACTGAGTGTGCAAATTTCCCCTGCTGGCTTTCAACATACAATATACAGTTCCTCAATGGTCTGTCCCCAACCCAAACAATTCTAATAAATCGCTAATACTTCCTACACCCAATCTCCATGAAACTAATAAAAAGAACAACCCCTTTACTCTTCCCTACACTATATAAATATCAAAGGAGGCATGCAACTTTTTACATGATATACGTCTTTATACGAAGAAACAAATGTCTCGTTAATGCATCTAAAAAAACATTTCAAGAATGTTAAGTGCTACATACACATGCATTCACTTTACTTCCCTAAACTAGGATCCCTACATTTAGGTGAACCACAATTTCTATTTCTGATGCAATAGAAGATTCATCATCTAATGAACAGAAACTAAAAGATAACACAAGATCTCATAAAGAGAACATCACTCACATCATACAAATAATACCAGTAACGACTGACGGCGTGTAAAACTCTTAAAAGGAGGATCACGTCTAAGGATGGATCTTCAAAGGTGATATTTTCAGGTGGTGTGGAAATGAGGTAAACTTCTAATGGATTTGACACTGATGGGCATACTCCATCTACAGGGCAAATAATCCAAGTTTCAGTTCTGATTAACAATGGCTGATCTGACAGAGCCAGAAGTTATCTCATCATCCCTAAATAACCTACAGCTGTTAGATTTAATTCTTGGTATCTCCCTGTGTGGCAGACACACATTTCATTCCTTTTTTATATCATACAAATAAAAATCCATTCCAGACTTATAAAATTTTCCTATTAATAACCAAGCAAACATAAAGGAAGAAGAAAAAAAAAAACCAACTCCTCTGCATCTCATCTCTACTGTATCATAAACAGCTAGAGCCAGGCATTGTGATGCGCACCTTTTAATCTCAGCACTTAGGAGAGTTCAAGGGTAATCTGTTCTACATAGGAAGTTCCAGGCCAGCCAGGACTACATAAATGAGAGCCTGTCCTTCCTTCATAAGAAAAAAGAAAAAAGAAAAAAAAAAAAAAAGTCACTTTTTAAAAGGGGACATTTTTAAACACTGAAAACAGAAACAATCTTAAAATTAAGTCTTTTTTAAAAAAATTATTTTTATTTTAAGTGTATTGGCTGCATGTATGTAAGTGCTATGCAATGCCTGTGCAAGGCCCATGGATTTCATTAAGAGGGAATTGGATTCCCCTGGACCTGGACTTGCTAGGAATCGAACCTGGGGGTTCTTCTGCAAGAGTAGTCAGTGTTCTTAACCACTGAATCATCTCTCCAGACCCCAAATTAAGAAACTCTGAAACAGGCTGTGTATGGTGGCACATGCCTTTAATCCCAGCACTAGGGTGGTAGAGGCAGGTGATCTCTGTGAGATCAAGGCCAGCCTGGTCTACATAGGGAGTTCCAGGACAGCTGGGGTTATAGGGAAACTGTCTCAAAAAGGAAAACAAAACAAAACAAAAAAGGCTAGTCATTGCTATTAGCAATCTCTTCTTCAGGTACTGTGTTCTACTAATGGAATGTGCTTTGCCCTTCATGATAACATGAATTCTTAAATGATTAGAAATAAACTCCTAAGTTACTTTTTAAAAGTATTTATTATTTCTATTATTTTATGTGTATGAGTGTATTGCCTGCATGTACGTGAGTGCACCCATGTCGTGTCATGCAATGCCGTGGAGGTCAGAAGAGGGCTTTGGATTCCCCTGGAACTGGAGTTAAGAACAGTTTGGAGCCACCATGTGGGTGCTGGGAATTGAACCCAGGTCCTCTGAAAGAACAGTCAGTGAGCTTAACCACTGAGCAATCTCTCCAGCTCCGTCAAACTCCTAAGTTACTTTTTCAAAGTTTACTTTTGTAAGACATTAAAGTCAAAGATTTAACTAAAAGCAATCAAACTATGGCAATTTCATTTATTTCTAAGTTATGTTCAAAGCCTTTTCTAGCTCTGAATCACAACTTTAAGAAACACGAAATAGGCTAAGACAGACTCTGGCCTGAGGACAGTCTTCTTCTCCCATGTCTCATCTCACCATGCCACAACTCATCATGCTTTTTTGCATTTCTGGGGGAAGTTTTTGTAGGAGCTGTTTGGGCTCTTCCTCTTTTGCCACCGACAGAGTCTTTACTGCTTTCTTCTTCCTCTCTCACAGGTTTGTACCTGTGGTAATAAGACCATATGAAAGATTTTTAGACATGCGTATTATTCTACAAAGCTAAGGTTCAAGTTACAGACAACACAGAGAACTCATAGAATGCTCTAAAGTCTACTCTCCCTTTCCGTTTCCCTATTTTGGATTCAGAGAGTTATAAAATACCTAGACAATGTCTTCCTAAGATAAAAGAAGTCTCATAAGAAACTTCAGGGATTATTATTTTTTTTAAATGGCTTGATGTTAAGTGGCAGACTCTAAGGCAGTACAAGAAGCTGCAGACGAATGCCTATAAGAATTCAGAGGTGCCAAACTTATTACCTAGCAGAACACTAACTTTTGAACATTTTTAGTTAAATGTAGGATTCAGGGTCTCCTCTCTTTATAATATCCAGTCATGTATTTAACATGAATTCCAAAACACATGAACAGTCTTAAAGCACAAACTACCAAAATAAATCATTTCAGACTTGCCATATTGTGTGAGTCTTTGTCCAAATGCCAGCTCTTCCAAGAGGATTACTCTCATCATCAGTAGATTCTCTCTCATCTTCAGCCTGTATACTGAACTGCCGTACTGCCTGGTACACAGTCATGTTATAGGGTAGCAAATGTTCTCCAATATAAAACTGTAGCCTGTGTCTTACATTTCCTGAATTTAAAAACTGAGCAGCCTGAATAATGCAAAACAAAATTCATTTTAAGTCACAAGTACTGACATCTATATATATATTTATCTGCTGGGGATACAGCTGAAGACCTATGGTGGATGTTTGAAACCATAGATAGTACAGAAGCCTATGTAGGATGAGCATTACTCATCAGAAATACTTAAGGACCAGAGTGCTCAGATTTTTTCTTTAAATTTGTATGAGTTTTGTGACATTTGCATTTACATAATGAATTATCTCAGGGACTGAATCTAAGTCTAGAGATGAAACTCAATTTACATTTATTGAACATGTTATACATACAGACTTGAAGATAATCTTCTATCACTATTCTTAGTGTACCTCCATGTTTACTGTGACTGGGCATAAAAGGCCAAGTATAGAATTTTCCACTTGTGACATCATGTTGGCACTCAGAAAGTTTTGGGTTTTGAAGCCTTTCATATTTTGAATTTTCACACTAGGCTATTCAAACCATGTATAATGTACTTTTTTCCTGAATATGAAAAACTAATTTATAAGTAGATGCAGTGAGGTTATTAAAAAAATAATTCTAGAAATATACTACAATAAAATTAAAACTTATATTGCCTTTCATCTGGAATCTTCCACATATTTCCCAATATAATGTTGATGATAGGTAACTCAAATCATGGAAAGCTAAATCACAGATAAGGGGGAAATGTGGTGGGGAAAGTACCTTACCAGAGATTCATCTATTTCTTCATCTGATCCATCATCATCACTATCTTCATCATCTTCTCTGACTCTTCCATACCCTGAGTGCCCAAAAATAAGACAAATACTTAGGAATTTTAGGTGTGTAATGGAAGTTTATATACACTGGCAAAAATGGTATTTTCTTCAAGGAAAAAAAAATGTAGGTATCACATTCTGATCTATGATAGAAAGTTAAAAAATTTTCAAACACAAAATGCTCTTCCCTAGTTAGTTCAACATATGCCTTTTGTTGCTGACAGGAATACAATATTCTACTAAGTTTTAACAAAAACACTACAACAGGAAAATAGTCTATCATTTAATGCTAACTTCATTTCCATGTTAATAAAGTATACACATGCAAAGTACCTCTAACCACAAGATATCTCTCAATAGCTTGTACCAAAGCCAGGGGGTCGATCTTGACAGGCCCACCTTTCCACTGCTTCACATTTGCACAGTCTGGATGTCTTTGTAACTGACATTTTAGCTGATGTGTGTTGAAAAATTTTAAAGCTTGTGATCCTCTGTTGAGAGAAAAGCTCAAGATAATTTGTGAAAAAAAAGTTATTCTATTATTTTCACAGTCAACATACTTTAAATAACAGACAATAAAAACTTCATTTTCTTACAGCACAAACCAATGAAAATGTTCAACAATTCAAATTATTATGAATGAAAATCTGTGTGTACGGATACATCTGAAGAAAACATGGAATGAACACTTGATCTCTAGGTCATTATGAACTCATAGGATGATCAGCAGTACCATGAATACTGGCTTCTAAGAAATGCCATGGATACTGGATTCTTTCTCTGAAATTTAAAGTTTTCAACTGGCCAAACACACTCACTTCTGTGCATTTTGTACTTTTCTACTTAAACTCTATTTTAAAAATAAAGGAAAAAAAAATCCTCCATTCTTTTGCCTTCAAATATTTGGTGTGGTGGCGCACACCTTTTGATCCCAGCACTTGGCAGACAGAGGCAGGCGAATTTCTGTGAGTTCTAGGCCAGCTGGGGACCCTGTCTCAAAAAGACAAAAAAAACAAAAACAAAACAAAAAACACCACTTAAAACTAACTTTCAAATTTACTTTGCTACATACTTATGAATAGCTACATTGGCAGATAACAGCAAATTTGTTAACAGCTTTGGCCAAGAGTCAAATATAGTCAAAATGATGTTATCTGTAAAAACTCTGAAGGATGCAAACAGGAGCATTTAAAAAAAAAAAAAAAAAAAAAGTACCTCACTACATTGATGTTCATTAAACATACAATACATATAAATAAGGACAAAAATGAAAAGCTTGATGGCTTTTGAGACAGTCTTATGTAGCCCAGGCTGGCCTTCAACTTCAGATCCTTCTGCTTCTACCTCCTGGGATTACAGGTATGTGCCACCATGCCTGGCTTTTCATGAGTTTAGCTAAAAATATCACTTTGTTTCACAAAACTATTCCAAAATAATATTAGTGATAAAAAGTAAACGTGCCATACTATATGTAAAATTTCAAAGCAGAAATCAGGTTCAGCCATGTTATAATGACTTTACCTCTGGCAATGTAGATGCTGTTTTCATTAAGTTTTTAAATACTTTATTTTGTTTTTTTTGTCTTTTTGAGACAGAGTCTCCCTGTAGCCCCAGCTGTCCTGGAACTCATTATGAAGACACGGCTGGCCTTGAACTCACAGAGATCCGCCTGCCTCTGCCTCCCAAGTGCTGGGATTAAAGGCGTACACCACCATGCCCAGCCTTAAAGAGGTTTTTAAAAACACATCAGAATGTAGATTTTAAAGTCAATTTCTTATTGTTGTAGGTTGCAAAACAAAATATTCCATGAAGCTTATAAAATTAACACACACTAATTATTAGCTTTCTGAAGCACCTCACAAGTCCTTAAAACCATTTAGAAGACCAAAATAAAATCCACGTATTTGTTAAAACCAATAAAAACATAAGGTTACAACTACTTATATAAGGAATCAAGGACTATAAATATTTTATTACCTATAGCAACAAAATTCTGGGAGACGTATTACATATTAACGCTTATCAATTCAGGAAAAATTAAAATAATTTTGTTACAAAGGTTGGCAACACATTGATTAGTTTACCTGTTTTTAAGATATCAGGTCTAAGATGCATAGCTTATGCAGCCATTATTTATATACAAATCCCTTCAGTCATTACAGAAGAAAAGTTACTCAAGCAGACCAAGAACTTACCAGATCTCTTGCCATTTTTTTTAACTTCAACAATTCTGGTGGCAAGGGCACATACCTAGGCAATGGTCCTTACCTGCCTCCAGTCCCATTTCCACTAGGGAAATCATGCACTTTGACTGGAAATTGTTCCATTTGGCTGAGGCAGTTGTTCATCTTGTGAACTAATGCCAACAAAGGTGCATTGCCCACTGGTTCTACTCTTCCAATGGGCTCTTCTCCAGGAAGCTAAAGTTATAAATAAACAAACAGGTTAAACATGCCTTTTGAAAACAGAACACTATGCAACAAGAAACTTTAATAAGCAATTTTCCAGAAAGATTTACAAAAAGATCTATTAATTTTCATCTTTTGTAATAGACTACACTAGGACACTGCTTCCAAGTAACTAATTTCAATAAAGAAACTTTGTATACAGCCCAAAATTCCTTTTTCAGAATTCATGAATCCAAGTGGTCCTGAGAACATGAGTCCAAATTGGAAACTCTGATTCAGACATGAGGCTATTTCTAGTCTCTCATGATTTCACATTAAGAATACTGATGTTTCACTGTAAAAACAGTCCTTATATATGATAAACAGTGCTATATCACTCAGTGTGAGGGATAGTAATGTAAGGAATTTTATAAAACTCATGAACATTCAGACTAAGGAGTTGCAGATAACAATTATGGACCAACATATAATCTTAAGGAATAAAATACTGTTATCTTACAAATGTACCACTTCATACACAAATAAAAACAATGATTCTGTACCATGCTTTCCAATAATATTTCTGTTTTAGGTACCCACACAGGTTAAACTTGCTAATGATGGAGGAAATCAGTAGGCCTATTACACAAATAATGGAGAGACAAACTTCCTGAGGCATGCCTTCTCTCTAAAGCATGCTGTAATACAAAAAGAATAAATTAACAGAATGCAGGAGTGGCTAGCTTTTGTTTTCAACCACTACAGTGTAAGAAAAGGGGGCCAGTCCTGTGGATGTTAGCCTTACAATCTACATTTGCAAGCTTCAACAAATATTGACACATTCATAGGTGAGAGATTAGTATCAAGTCTTGTCTTGCAATGGGGAGGGGGGTGGTTCTCAAGATAGTTTGACATAGACTTCATTCAGGTCACTGGGGGCTGGGAGAAGGGAGTTGTTTTATGTTTTTTAAAGCAGTTCTCGTAACTAAGGCTGGCCTTGAACTCACTATGTAGCCAAGAATGGACTTCAACTCCTGATCCTCCTCCTGCCTCTACCTCCCACGTGCTAGGATTACAAGTATGTGCCTCCATGCCTAGCTTCAGTTCACTATTTTACTTATTTTTCATGATACATAGTCAAAAGATGCCAGGTGTGGTGGCACATATCTTTATAGTCCCAACATTTTGGGAGGCAAAGGCAAGGAGTTCACTGTTGACTTGAAAGCCTGGTTTACACAGTGAATTCCAGGCCAGCCAGAACTACATAGGGAAACTCTGGCTCTAAATAAACAAAAGTCAAAAGCAATCTGTGTATAAGCAGCACACAATAACTTAATAAAAACCGATTAGATACTGTTATTGGGATACAAATGAATTAATGAACACTGACTCTTAAGATTTATAAGCATTATGAATCAACTTACTGGAGAAGAAAAAAATACATGTAGGAATCGTTTTAATCGGATCTCTCTGCTCACAGCATCCTTTTCACTTTTAGAGGTCAAATACAGCAACAACTGTTTCACAAATCCACTATGTTGGATTTCAAATGATGAAACATCAGACTCTGAGACTATGCTACGGATTTCTACAAGGCACTCAGCTCCACCATCCACCTGAAAAAGGAAGAGGGTTTCTATATGGATTTAAACAACACTAAATGTACAGTTCATATTTCAAAGGAAATCAAGTATTTTCTAAATATCCTTTAATGAAAAGAAGGGGCTTGCCAGCCATGAACCCTGTGAACTGTAATAGCAACCTACAGGCAAGATGTGTCTCATCAAATCCCTCCACTATTTCCTGAGGGTCTATTACAGGGAGCTAATACCTGCTGGAGTAGAAAGATAATGGGGTAAGGATGTCCTTCAACTGTGTATGTGTGGAATTGTGGATAATTTTTAATAAGGGGGTTTGTGTAACTCATCCTTAGTAAACACTTGAACCATAGGCTATATTACATGATGAAAAAAGTTGTTCAAGGTTACATAAAAAATTTCCATTTAATCAATGCAGTTTTCTTTTGGGGGGCGGGGGACATGATAATACAAACTGAAAAATAAGAAGCTAATGTTATGAAATCATGTCATTTGCAGGAAAATGAATGGGTTATTGTGTTAAGCAAAATGTGCCCATTTTAGAAACACGAATGCAGCTTATTTTCTCTAAAATACAGAATCTAGATTTTAAATATATGAAAGCAAAATGTCTACCAGAGGAGCAGAAAGAGGGGGAAGGGGAAGGTAGAAATAGGAGAGGGTATGTGGGCAGAGTGTTTGAATATGACCAAAGTGCATTATATACATGTATGAAAATATCACAATGAAACCTATGAATTTATACAATTAATATGCCAATACATTTTTTAAAAACAAGAGAAGCAGCTACAAGTCCAGAATAAAATGATAAAATATGATAGGCTTTAAATTAATATATTGTAGAGTCAACTTTAGAGACAACGTCTTAGAAGACATGAACCAAAATGGCACATCAAACATAACAAAAACTTAAGAAGAATCAGATGAAATGTCCAGTTGCTAAAGCCAGGCAGGGTGGCAACACACCTTTAATCCCAGTACTCTGAGGCAGATCGAGACAGATCTCCCAAAAAACCTCCAAGAGAACAAGAGTCACTCTCAAGCCTCTACCCTCTTCTCAAGTAAATGCTGAGAGCATAGGTGGAGAGAGAGGGTAGGCTTATCTGCTCTAAAAAGCTGAAGATTTTTAAAAAGATATTCTTGAGTATTTCTGAAATGTCTTCATTTGTCAAGAAATAAAGGACGTGAAGGAAATAAAATTTAAGTATTTAAGTATTCCAGTGCATGTAAGAAGATGATGAACCTGAGAGTGAAGAGACAAGCAAAAGAAATGCTAGCAGGAGAGATACATGCTTGGTGTTTAAAACCAACAATCCAGCTGATGGACAGATGCCAAACAAAATGCTCCAGACACAGTACCTGGAGGTTGAGTTGTTCAGTTGCAGCACAAAGTCTCTGAAGGACATTCAAGGCAGGGTTGCTTCCATCCATATTCTCAGAACTAAAATAACGCTCTACAAATTTGTGTGCCTGCTCCTTAATCCAACCTTTAATTTTTTCTCTACAAGGAAAAAGGAGATGTTATGATTCAATCAATGTATATAGAAAGAATCTCCATTATAAATTTAGATTAAAGACCTGTAAGATGACTCAGTAGGTACAGATGCTTGCCGCAATGAAGGGAATTCAATGCTCAGGACCCATATGGTAGGAAGAAAAAAACCATCTCCTGTCCTCAGACCTCCATACACATGCACATGTTCATATACAAATAATAAATGTAATTTAAAAATTAAATTTGGATTAAAATTAAGAGCTAGACTTCAACTTAACCATTACCTATCTACAACAACTACTAAATTCAGATTCTATACTAAACAACTTAAGCTTCTTTTAGAAAATGGGCTAAGGTACATCTAGAGAACTGCTTGGGCACTTAAAATGCATTTCACGTCATCATTCAAACAGTAAATAAGATGTGCAAGTGTTCATACCTAAAAACAAATTCACATAATTATTTACTCAAGGACAGATAGATCTGTATTGTCCTTTACTAATGTTCCCTGAAGAGATGAGGTAAAGAACTATGTATCAGAGACATACCCCACCTTAGGTAAGATGAGCTATGAGAAATGAGATCTGGGTATTTAAATTGTAAGCTTTACAAATATCTTTGCTTAGCTATTTTCCTCAACTCATAAAAAGAAGAGCCAACTCAAAGGAAAAAAAAAAAAATCAAAAGGATTTTCTTGTTTTTGAGACAAGTTCTCCATAGAGAACTCCATCTGGTTTGGAACTCACTATGTAGACCAGGCTGGCTTCGATCTCAGAGAGCTCTGCCTATCACTGGCCTCCTGAGTGCTGGGATAAAAGGAATGTGCCATCACGACTGGCAATTAAAAGACTTTTACAAATAAAATTCTATTGGAAAAATATGTCCTTTTTGTAGAGAAAGCCACTTACATTGGTGTTCTATGTCCAATACCTTCCAAAGAAAACCATCGCCAAGAATTATTTTAATCCATAAAGTGGTATGAAACAGTGTATCTGACAAGAGTTCCAGGTGTTTTTTTTTTTTTTAAGAAGCTCTCATCTAAAATCTTTAAGTTCCACAAAAGTAGGCAGAAAAACTTCATAAATATGTATCATCAGAAAATGAAAAACATGAGGTTTCCAAAGAGAACTTTAGTTTTAAATGTAGATGACCTCCAACTAAAGTTGTCAAATGGAGGTTTATTGTGACGACGTTTTATTTTTGTTTTATGTGGAGCTAGAACTTGAACCCAGGGCTATGCAAGATATATATATCACATATATATCATATATAAGATATATATCATATATAAGATGTATATCATATATATAAGATATATCTTACATATATATATCCTCAGTTCCTGTATAGTTATAATGACACACACCTTTAATAAGCCCAGCACTTGGGAGGCAAAGGCATGAGATTTCTGTGAGATGGAGGCCAGCTTGGAATACCATAGTGAGATCCAGATCAGCAGGAACTATAGGAAACCCTGTCTCACACAAAACAAAATAAAACAAAAACAAAGACTTTCTGATAAAGGCTTAGAAGCAATACAGAACCCCCAAACCGACACACAACAACACACCTCACCTATTATTTGATATGGTGTCCTTTGAGGCAGCCCTGGCAAGACCACTAACTCCCGCAGTTCGTGCCGGCTCAATGTTGTTGCTATTTGACTGTGCACTTAACCTTCCCCATGTTTTTGGATTCAAGCTTGCCAGGAAGGAAGATTTAGGTGACTGAGTAGTGGTAGGGCTTTTAGCTAGGAGACAGAAAAGATCACAGTAAATTGTTTCAGCAGAACTGATGAAGAAAACAGCTAAATTTAAGGTTCACAGCTAATAAACAGAAAGCTGAGAACACTGCACGAACACTATTTCCCTCCTCTAAGGACTTACCTGGATTGTCTACTTTGTCATCATCTCTCGGGGGCGAGTACTTGGGTCTTCTTGGCCCCCGTTTTGGCAGCCGTTTTCTCTTAAGAACATCACTTAACCGACTATCACATGCAAAAGTAAGCGATAAAGTTAGTAATTACCACTGAAAAAGCTAAGTTAAATGATAGAAACAGTTAAGTTATAAACACTGTGACAAACAGGTACTTTCACTGATTATTTGAGACAATCTGCCAGTCAGATTATATATAGAAATGTGAAGACAGGATGAATTACTAACTGATAAGAATAAAAATCTTATTAATTCTCTACATGTTAAGTTTTATAAAATGAAACAAATAGAAAAGTACATGAAACAAATATACACTACAAAGACACCCCCTACCACCACCAAAAAAGAACATGCTAAACCTGGAGTACCATATTGCTTCCCTAAACTAAATGGCAACAAAATACACACAGCATGTAATGCTCATATGATCAAAATACTCTGCTTATAATATCCTACCCAAAGCAATTACATGGCATGAAAAAGGCAATGGCACCATAAACAAAAGCATATGTAAACCCACCAATAGGTATTGTTAATGTGCACAAACTTTTTAACAGTTTGAGCGACCTATCTTGAATTAGAAATATACACACTGAATTGTCTACAGCATCTCTTCTATTTTTGTGTTCTGATTTGGTTGTTGAGTTACTGTCTCCCTACGTAGCTCACACCGAACCCTAAATTCGTGATCCTTCTACATCAACTTCCTTAGCTCTGGAATGGAGTGGAGAGGTCTTCTTTTCTCCATATCTGACTAGAGAATCTCTTCTAAACATCATACAATGTACAACCACACCTTGTAAATAGTCTTTGCTATTAACACTAGAAATAATTTGAAGTCAAAGACTCGAAGATTTAAAAAGCAGCATAAAATAGATGAAAAAAATGACTGAGGGGCTAACAGGATGGTTCAGTAGGTAAAGGCACTTGCCACCCCGAGTTAAATCTCTGGGACTTGCGTGGTAAAAGAAGAAAATCAATTCTTCTGAGTTGCTGCCCTCTGACTTTGACATGGACACCATAGGGCACATGAGCACACATGCACACACAATGTAATAAATGAATGTTCAAGTTCAGTTACTCTGTGGCTCAAAAAAAAATAGAAGTCTCCCAGAGTATGACAAGTCTATGAAATATACTTAACATGGGCTGGAGAGATGGCCTGGTGGTTAAGAGCACTGGCTGCTCTCTTCAGAAGACCCAGGTTCGATTCCCAGCACCCACATGGTGGCTAACAACCATGACTAATGCCAGTTCCAGGGGAATTCTGACACCCTCTTCTTACCTTTGCCAGCATTTGCACCACACGGGTGCACTTGCGCATGGGTACGTGCACACACACACACACACACACACACCACACACAAGCAATACATTCATACACATAAAAATAACTTGTTTTAAAAAAAGAAATATACTTATTGTGCACAAATCTGCTTGACAACTACAACAAACCAACTTTAAAATATGTGTGTGTATATATATGTATATATACATATGTATATATGTGTGTATATGTATCTATATAAAAAACACAGAACAACTTCTACTTTAAAAGTAAAATTAAGACTGCTTCACTTGCCAGACCTGGTGGTGCATACATTTAATCCCAGCACTCCAGAATCAGAGGCAGACAGATCTGTGAGACTGAGGTCAGACTACTCTATATAGTTGAGTTCCAAGCCAGCTGAGGCTATAGGGAAATCCAGAGGGGAGGGAGGGAAGAAGGGAGGGGAGGAAGTTTCACATGGGGGCTTCAGCACACTTGCTGCTCTTAAAGAGTATCCACATGTGAGCTCACAACCACCTGCAACTCCTGTTCCAGGGGATTTGTTGACATCCTCTCCTGGTCTCCATGGGTACCTGCATTCATGTGGCACACACATACTCTGACATACCCACATAAAATAAACTTAAAAGAAAAAAAATGTTTTACTTGGTAATCTTGAGGAGTTGGGGGAAGGGGGGTTCACACAGAGGCAGAAAGATTGAAGCCTACCAGGTCTACATATTAAGTTCCAGGCTGGCCAGGACTATATATCAAGACCTGAGAGAAAGATCCAGCGAGACACTCTGGGACTTCCAGATTGGAATACAGAACCACTGAAGACAAAATTGGGAGCAGGGGCCGGGGTGGGATTGACACCTTGCATTTAGAGTCACTAATGAACAACTCCCTAATTGAAACTAGCTTAGAAATACTAAGGTAGAAGAGCAGAGCTGGGAAAGAAGAACAATGAGGTAGAAGGGAAAATGGGAGAGAAGTGCAACAATGCTATAGGTGGGAATGGAAAGCCCAATAGTCTTAAAGCCCAATTTCCACAAAGTTGGCTAATAACTCACCTATCTTCCTAAAATAACAATTACTGCGCAACAAGTCCTAATTTACAACCAGTCCAAACCCAGCTTTCTATTTAAACTAATGTAGATGACAACTGCCACAAGGTGGCAGCAAAAGCAGCTCTTCCCTCAAGCATTGGACCCCCAGCAAGGTGGCTGTGACAATGCACTCAAAAGTGTGCATGATTTAATTTTAGGGCCCCACTGAGAACTGATATTTTACCAAGATATACTTTACAGCTTAAAAGGAGCAGCATACAGCATTACATTGGAAACATCGTAAATTTCAGAATGTACTGTTAACATACCACTCAGATGGCAATATTCAAGTTTCTAACATAAAAGAAACAGAAACACCTACATGTATGATCTACTTACAGCACAACAGAATGAGAAAACCAGTATGAGTTTCTTAACATTCTAAGTAGCACAAGAGAACAGAAATGAAAGTTGACAAAATAGGCACAAGTGACTTAATACTTAGTATTAACATATTTGCTCATTAAAGCTAAATGGGAAATCAGCTAATTCGAATTTTTCACTGTATGAATACCTGGCTATCTCAAGGACATATGCAACACTACAGAGTTATGGAATGAGAAACATGCAATTATGGAATCAGAAACAACTGAAATACTACATCTTGATAGTACACATCAATTCCCTTGAGTACCAAGGGGAACAGTGTAGTTTCCGAAGTATTTTCTTTTCATTCCAAAGATCAGAGGGGCTAACGATGTATGTAGTCCTGTGGTAGAGATAACTGTCAACACATGATGAGGCCCTGGGTTCTAACCACACCACCAGAAAATATAATGTCTACTACTCTCAGTTATTTTCGCCCCGTAATAGACTGAGGTATCCATGAAGAGATGAAGGCAAAGTATGTGAGAATCACAATAAAACTTGTCACTCACCCTTGAGGGCTCAGGTCCAGAGAATCATCTCTGCTATGCTGCAAGCTGGGTGACCCCAGATCAGCAGTGGCGTTGGTTGCAGCTGTGGCTGTCCCACTGCTGACTGATGTTGTAGATCCCAAGGATCCTGACCCATTTGTACACGCCTTTGGTGGACTTGTCAACAAAGACTCTGATTCTGCTAAATGTTTTACTTGATGCATCACACCTTCATAGTAATGGGGACGAAAAGGAGTAAATTTTAATCAGGAGTTAAGACCACCGCCCCACCACTACAAAATCCCTTAATACTGATTAACAGAGAATGACTAGAAACATACCAGTAATTGTGTGAGTGGAAGTGGGGGTGCATGGGGGAGTGGGTATATGTTAAAGTCAAGAGTTTCATCTTCACTCCAATCAAAAAAAAAAAAAAATTCAAAGTCGAAGGTAATTTTATTGAATGTCTTCTAATCTTCAAAACCAGATCTTATTTTTTTAAACATGCTACTCAAAATTCAAAATATGTTTTATAAAACATAATGAATTAAAAAAATATAGCATACCTCACACTGTGGTAGTCAGGAAGGAAAAATACCTAGTATTGCCAGTTAATTTCAAGGGCTACAAGGAGAAAAGATTACAATATGGGCAACATAAAGAGCACTGAAGGGTGGTAATCGCCACCTTTTCAGAGAGTAAGGAGAGCTAAACTAATTTGTGAGAAGGGGTAGGAGGTAGTTCCTATCAGGACAGGAGCTATTAGTTGATAGTTCAATAGATAGATATATACACATAGTCATATAGCCAAGAAAGTCAATGTAATTAAATATGTACACGTGCAAACATTATTTCTGGAAGTAGAGTTCAGAGCTTCCATTAGTCTTAAAAAAAAGAACCACAAGCACTTGTTTCACAAATATTGTTTGATGCTGTTTTATGCCAGGCTGTGATAAGTATTGAGGACATGGTCATTGGCAAGATAAATATCCTCATGAGACTAAATGACTTCCATGACAGATTTTCTAAGAAATTCCAATAAATAAATATGAGTTTATAAAACATGAAATACAGTGTTTGCTAGACCATTAATATATTATAGGAAAACCAAGCTCAAATTGGAAGGAAAACAAGATTTCAGGAAGAAATTAATACAAACTGGAGGACCTAGACAGATGTGAAGCAATAGTATCAATCCTCCATAAAAGTCATTATGTGTATGTATATAAATATCTGAGGGCAGAAAATGTAATCTGATGTCCTATCAGTTTAACAATAACAACAACAAAAAATCACTTGGCAGTGGGGCGGTGGAAAGAGAGAACTTAATTTCATATACTTTCAAACCAGAGGTAAAAGAAACAAATACAAACAAAAAATTAACACAGTTAATTTTAAATGGTGAAAACGTCTTCCTCTGTTCCTACTCTTACACGAGTCGATCCTATTTTCAAGATGTGCAAAGATTAAGAACCCAATGGGAAAAAAAGGTGATCAAACAAATCAAAAATTTGGAATGAAATTTAAAACTAAACATTACTTATCTTTGAAGTTATCAAGAAAATTATATAGACATGTATCAATCTCTTAGGATGAGTTTATCATTCAACTGCCTCAAATTGAGGAACTGGACTAATTACATTTTAATTGCTCAAATCCTTGAAACATTCCATTCTCAACCAGGAAATACTAAACTTTTAACATTAGAAACAAACTGATCTACTCTGATTCACTGTGGGGAAAAACAATCTGACATTCTCAAGAAATCACTATGGATGAACATATACTGGCTATATTTTAAGTCTAGGATTGTTTCTGAACTTGAGTGCATATAAAAATAATCAAGTCACTGAAACGTACTGATATTCATGAAGTGACAATGAATCTTAACCTGTATTCATATACACACATTAATTGATATAACATATACTATAAATAATTTAGTATAAGACATTTATATTTTTAATAGCTCGACAGTTAATTATTTTCCTTCTGTACGCTAAGTACACATTTCTCTTCAATGTCTATCTACATTAACTGATTCATCATTAATGCATCACCAAGAAGGACATTACCTTCTCTTCTGAAGTAAACACTAAAAATATCGGGTAACTTTTGCATTAAGATCTCTGCCATCTGAAGTGCCCCAACTACTATCTTCAGGTCTTGGCTTGATAGCATGGAAGCAATGTGACTAAAAGAGAAAGCATTTGTATATAAAACTGAACTTGAAAATTAGTTATGGTCACACTACCTAAAATTTAAGAACATTCCACTAAAACAAAATTTTTACTATGTAGCTTTGTTTTTAATTAAAATTTTGTGTTAGACATTAAAAGGATTCAAAATACTCCAAGACACTTTCTTTTTTCTTCCTGTAGCATGACTCCGGAAATTTCTAAAATTACTTCAGACTTAAATTTCTGAATTATTTTTTACTATGTTCATCAACACACCTTGAAACAGCATGATTTTTCAGAACATCCTTCAGAAGTTCCGCATCAGCAAAATAAATTATCCTAAGAATTGCTCTAAGGCACTTATGTCTGACTGCAGGTCCTGCTGAGGAACTATACACTTCATAAAGAACACCAAATAATGTCTTGATAAAAGACTTAGCCAGGTCTGGATCCTCTTTCATTAGTTGTGCTCGAGCATCATCCTTCTTTAATTCTGAATATCCACCTGTTATAAAAAATGTATAGTCCTGAATTGAACTTCAGATACACAGTAAACAAAGTCTCTGTAAAAAATATTTGAAATACTAACAAAATTTTTTTCATTATAAAACAACAAATTAATCAAATCGATTAACTAGGGCATATTAAAGAGCAACATTAAGAAAAACTACTATTCTGACCAGCTCAAGGTCTCAAAGTATTACTGTACTGATTACAGCTCTTCATTGTACTAGTACATAGTCTACGAAACACTAACAAATGTTCAATACTAAGCAACTAAAAAGCTGGTCAGAAATAAGCAGAGGACTAGAAATGGACAGTGAGTACATGGCTAAAGGCTACGTATATAAAAGTGAACAAAGTGATTTCATTATTTTGCCCACAGAATATTTGAGGTGAAAAGTAACTGGTGAAAGATATACATAAGGACTTGACCAATTATAGTTACATAAGCCCATCTTGTAGATCACTTAGTTTTGCAAATAAACCATGTATATTTGTTTAGAACTTCTGCTTCGTTGCTTTGGAAATATGACAGTAAGTGAGGAGTACAGGGAATAAATATGTGGCCTATGAATACTGAAAACTAAGCTCTAGACAGAACTACAAAAGCATAGGGCAAAATTGCCCAAGCAAAGGATTAAATAATGATGGGGGGGGGGGAATGCCAAAAACCAGGCATAAAATAAAAATCACTATGGTCTTGTTTTCCACTAGTTCCACTAGTTTGGACAGGAAACAAAGGATAAAATGTTTGGAAAAACTGAATTGAGGAGTGGATGCATATAAAGACAGGTCAAATAACAGGATCAAATAAACACTTGCACTATTTAGTTCTAATAGAAGTTCCCAGGATGGGATCCCCCTAAGTAGAAAAATTGTGGAATATACCAGTAGTGGAATATACCAGTAGTGACTTATTCATTTTAACTATGTGGTTTTAGGAAAATGGATCACTGTGATGGTATGATCTTAAAGCTTCCTAAGAACAGTCAAGAAGTAATTATTATGCAATATATAAAGCATTGCAGGGATAGCTAGATAGCTCAGTGAGTAAAGGTGGTGCCAGTGAGCCTGAGTTCATTATCAAGAACCCACCAGATGGAAGAAATTACCCTCCCCTCTTAAGTTGCATTCTGACCTCCATACACATATACATATACATACACACACACACACTATATATATACACACACACACACATATATATATATATATACACATACATACACACACACATTTGGTAGGTGTATTATTTACATTAGCTATCTCTGTGACTAAATAGCTGGCAAGCAAGAAGTGACCTAAGGGAAAAGTTGATTTGGGCTCACAGCTTAAGTCTATCATGGCTGGGAAGGCATAGCAGCTCTGTGGCAGCAGAAATGTGTGGCACTGCTTGCTCACATCTCTGTGGATCAGGAAGCAGAGATGGAACAGGAAGTAGGGCCAAGCTATAACCCTTAAAGCCTGTTGACAGTGACTGACTTCCTCCAGCAAGTTACCACCTCTTAGAAATTTCTCAAACTGCCAGTGTCACCAGCTGTGTGCCAAGTATTAAAATACATAATCCAACTTCACAAATGGCAGTTATATTCTCTTAATAGATGAAATTTTAGTGCAGAGCACAGGAAGAAGGGCCCAATGATAAATGGAGAGTTGATGAATACCAGACAATGGATTTAATCACTACAAAATCTATATATATATATATACACATACATACACACACACATAAACGTAAACTTTTCTAAAAAAGAATACATTACATAATAGTACAGCACTATTTAATGCAAAACGTACTTACTAGTGTTAGTATTGGCTAAGGGGTTAGGTTTTCTCTGAATGGCACGTGCTGTTCCCGTGTCCTCATTGATTTGCTGCATAGAATTAAAATCAATAGTATAAACTCGTCCCAGAGTGGACAAGCTTATCTCATCCTCACCGACCTGATGGGCTGCCTGAGAGCAAAGAGAGAGAAACCTTGAATATAAACAAGTAGGAATCCATTACCTTAAGACAGAGCAGGGACCCTCCAAAATACTACCTTATATATTTATTTCATATGGTTGGTGAAGTGACAGAAAATGAAAAATGTTTAATGACAAAAGTCATTCATTCAACAAATCCTAATTATAATTAAAGACACACCTTAGACCCTATCAGGTACCTTTAGACATAAGGTCAAGGTAAAATTCTGATCAAATAGTCATGTAGCCTAACTGACATAAAAACACCATTTATACTTAGAAAGCTCTTAGGACAATGGTTAAAGAAAATTTTATGAATGTTCTTAGATTCCTAATTATTAGATAGGAAACATTACTAGCCTTGTGGATTTTTAGTAACCTACTAAAAATCTCCCTTTAAACCAAATACATTCTAGAATTATTGGGTAAACAAAGACAATCTTACACTTAAATGGTGTTGTGAGATTTTAAGGAACACAACTAAAACTAAGCTCTACAACTAATAACCAGTGTTCATGTAATAACATAGAAAATTATGTGTTTAGCCTCAAGAAGTCACAAAATATGCTAGGCCGTGGTGGTGCACACCTGGAATACCCAGCACTAAGAAGGCTAAGGCAAGATCGGAAGTTCAAGTATAGCCTAGGCTACATAGTGAAACCCTATAACAGGAAAAAAGCAAAAAAAAAACAATCAATATTCACAGTATGAAGCAGTCCAATCTAAACTGAGACTTAGAATGGAAGAACTCTCAGGAAGTACTAGAGAATAAACAGTGACGGTCTAATTATAACAGAAAGGCTAAAAAGAAAAATACTTAAGGTTAGAAGTTAAGAGCAGAAGTTAAGAGCACTAGCAGGTATGGCTTGCTTTTACAGGATAACAATACACAAAGGATCAGTCACCAGTTAATTTTCTCATAAAAGAAAACTGGCTTTGAAAAGAGCTCTTTAAAACAACTCCTAATTTTACAACTAAGTCAATGGTTTGAATGTTTTTATCAAAAATTAGTTTATAGAAACTATTTGGAGGAATACATCTTTAAAGAGGAATGGCTACACGAGATGTCTAATGATTTAATCAATTATGATTTGAGGTTAAGTTTCATACTGAATGTTAGGAAATAGTGTGGCATCCCAAATAATGCAACACTTTACTAGAACAAGTGTTTGATTTATGAATTTCAAGATTCATTTTAGTGTAAATATAGAAATGAAAATAAAATTAAATACATAAAAATCATACATCAGCTACCATAGGAAACTATCATAACAATTTGGCATAGTCCCCTTTGTTGTCTTATTCATTTTTTTCTCTTGGACTGAGTGCCCAGAAGTCCCACAATTTTGTATATTGCCATTTTCATTTATGTGCTTACAATTTATCTCATTAAAACTAAATTATAAACTAGTCTATTTATGCTATTACTGACCCAGAGAAAGACACTTGCTTCCATGTTTTTTTCCCTTAAAGAAATAACTGACAAGTATGTAAATCATTGTTGTGCGAGACTTCCTCTGGAAAGAAATAGTAGAGCTGTTTTAAAAACATCACCTAACTCCTCTAGTGTCTCCTTTCAAAAGTGAGTAAACTACGGGACAAAGAACTTAGATTACTTGCTCCAAGTCAATCAGGTAGTTAGCAGCAGAAGCAGGACTAGAACATGATGTTTTCTGACCTGAACAGAAATGAGGACCTTGTTTCTCAGGAGACAAAATGAGAGAATCTTGAGTTAATTCAAAACTGAGCACACTGAAGCACACACAACCACCTCCCAATTCCATCCCTACACCCACTCTCCACAGAAATAGACATATTTGAACGGTACGATGAAACTACTACCTCAATGATCCGGCTGTCAATCCTGTTATAGGGATGCCAGAGGCCCCGGTCATCACGCCACTGCCATATGGCACCATCTGTGTTCTGTGCATTTCCCTTCTTCAACATGGTATCAACTGCAAAAATGCCTTCTTTTGGTAAACATGGCATAAGTTCACTGGAAAAAAACAAAACGTGTGATTATTTTAATAAATAACTTTCTGAACCATCTGTTAAGGTCTCTAAAGTAAAATAACCTCACATCAATCAGTTATTATGAGCCCCATTTTTACCAAATTAGAGATGTCAATTCATACAGTTCTTGAGGACTTCGTGGAACAAGATCAATCTGTTCCTGACAACTTCCATTGGAGGCACCACACAGGAGGAAGTGAAGTGTTTCTGCAATATCTGTAAAGCCAGCAACAGCCAAACATAAGCGTATTAAATTAGCTGTAGTAATTATTATTCACTGGAGTGGAAGATTATCTTCCTATAAAGCAACTTAATAAGGAAATTTAACAATCCAAACTAGCTATATAAAACAATTTTCAAAGAAATTTGTGTGTACTTTAACAGTTTCTTTCAATGGAAAGCCTGTGAGAGCACATCTTCCAGCTGGGTGTGTGATCACAATTAAACCATTTCACAGAGCTGGTCTCCATGGTGTCATTACTTTGAGAAGCAGGGTACTTCGTACCGAATTGCATTCAACAGGTTACTATTCAAATAAACTCATTTACTTATCTTTCATTCAAATATACTGAAAAAATGTAGCCAACAAGATCTAATGTAGCACTTACAAGGTTCTGAAGTTTGTCTTTCTTACCCTATGTGATATTGCTTGTATGTCAACTTGATATAAAGCCCATGTTAAAATATTCTCTGTATTAAGTTTCTACTCCCAGAAGACATCATTTTCTGGATTATCTGGCCTAATAACCACTTAGATGTACCGGTACTGTGAGTGCAGGAGTTCCCAGTCACCACAGGTTTAGTGACTGTATTTGGGGAAACCTCAAGGTAGAGCTGTGTCTGTCCTTGTTGGTGCACTTAAATATACATATGCAAAAATGCACAAATCCAAGTGAACTTAAAAAACTTTAATATCTTTAGCCGAGCATGAAAATGTACACCTTTACTCCCAACACTCAGGAAACGGGTAGGAGGAGCTCTGTGAGATAGAGGTGAGACTGGTCTCCACAGGGAGTTCCAGGCCAGTTGGGACTACAGGGAGACCCTGTCTCAAAAGGACAAAACACAACCTTAATATCTTGATAAAGTTTTGCTAGCTTAGTTAAGAAATGTGAATACACCAAGTAGTTTGTACAAGAATGCTTTAATGGGCTGAAGATGTAGCTCAGTGGCAGAGCACTTTAGGCCTTTAGTTCACCCAGGACTACAAAAATAAACAGAAGGGTAGACATGGGCTTTAAATTGTGTTTTATTATTATTTATGTGTATGGGCACATTGCCTGCATAAATATGAGTGCACCATGTTGTTCAGTACCTGCAGAGGTCAGAAAAGGGTATCTGATTCCCCTGGAACTGGAGTTAGAACAGTGCTGGGAATCAAACCCAGATCCTCTGCAAAAGCAGGTGCTCTTAAATGCTGAACCATCTCTCCAGCCCTTTAATGTGTTTGTTGTTGTTTTTTAATTTAATTCAGGTCTTTTTGAGACAGACTGGTCTCTCAGTAGCTGCAGCTGGCCTGGAACTTGCTATGTAAGACCAGGCCTGCCTTGAATTCAGATTCACCTGCCTCCGCCTGTTGGGATTAAAGGCCACCTACACTTGGCTTAGTTTTGTTTTTTAAAGAAATAAGGATAGCAACATCAAAAGTTCATGTTTATTCTATGATACCACTGTAGAAAGAAAATGTATCTACTGGTTTCTGAATGACATAGGTAGAAAATTTCCTGCACTATGCAAAAGTGGTAAAAACATGACATTAAAGGAAAAATTAAAAAGTACATTGATTTTTCAAACTGGTATTTAGAGATGTACTACCATACCATACTGTAGAGCTAGAAATAAACTTTATTTCAACTCCAGGAAATTCTGGGTTAATCAAAAGTTTGAAGTGCTCACAGACACTTTAGAATAAATAAAAGGAATGGAATTGAGACTACTTAAGGAGAAGTTAAAAATATCTAAATCTTACTGACATGACAGACAGAAGAGTATTCTACTTACAACAGAGAAAAAAAATCTTTTAAAACTAATTAACTTCAACAATGCTATCTATTTGCCAAGTTCTGGGTCAATGAATTAATTCAAAGGAAATGGAAATAATTCACAATTGGAATTCCCACAACCAAAATATTGCATTGCTAAGTAAACTATATGAAAGAATGGGATGAAAAGCTGTATTTTCAGTGAACATTAAAGCTGACTCTCAGGCCAAGTATGGTGTCACACACCTTTACTCCAGCACTTGGGAGGCAGAGGCACCTGATCTCTCCGACTTCCAGGCTAGCCTGGTCTATATAGCAAGTTCTAGGTCAACCAGGGCTATATAGTGAGCTCTTCCACTGTGGTTTGAATGAGAATGTCCCCCACAGGCTCCAAGTTATTTGGATGTTTTTCTCCAGGCACTGTTTTGGGAGGTCTTAGAAGGTGTGGCTATGCTGGAGGAAGTAGGTCACTGGGGGTGGGCTTTCAGAGTTCTTAAACCATGCCAATCTCCAGTTGCTGTCTGTTTCTTGTACCTGGTTTTGAAGATGTGAGCAGGTAGCTTTCTGTTCCTCCTCTGGCTACTTCCTGCCACCATGCCTCCCAACCATAATGAACTCTTAAATAAACTCTTCCTCTAAGTTCCCTTGGCCCTGGTGTTTTATCTTAGCAACAGAAAAAAATAATACACCTTGTCACAAAACAACAACAAACCAACTGACTCTCAAGACAATACCTTCAAAGTTTAGAATTATGGATATGAAATGAATCATAATTATAGGTGTTCCAAATACAACCTTCCTAGAAAGAATCAAAACATTTAGATGTTTTCTAAAGCCATACAAGCTTCTGACAATTTATGAAACCTAAGGCTGAAGGAGGAATGCTGAACTGTAATCACAGTGCAATTCTATCTTATTTCCTGAACAATGGATACAGATGGCAACAGTTTATAAACAAAGTTAGTAAAAACCAGGAGATACTCATCGGTGGAAAGAAGTTCTAACTTTTTGAGAGTAGAGAGTATTCTGCAATCAGATAATTGACTAGAAAATTTAACATAGACCAAAAAAAATAGTTATCTATAACCTCAATACAACTAGTTGCTGACAATGTAAAACAGAATTCTACATGTGACTAATATTGTAAAGAAATCAATGATCTTGAGTCATTAGGCCTAGAACAACCCAGGTTAAATTTTAAGAATATGCAAGGTTAATATTAGCTTATCAAATCATTGTCCTATGTAGGGTGGGTGGTTTTTATAGGGAGGGACAGGGCTGGGAAATCAAGCCAGAGCCTCCTATGTTAAGCGCCTCTTCCACAAAGCCACATTCCTAGCCCAACATTGTTCTTCAATATTTGATAATACTAATAGTTTCTTTCACTTTTGTGACTTATATTGACTTTTAGTGAAGAACAAGTCACTTTTCCTATTTAATATACAATAATAAAACGGCACTTACTTTGTTTCATAAGTTGAACAGCTAATGTTGGGCAGTTGGAACACATCAGAGAAAACATGCGAACCACCATTATAAACATCCCAGAACTTAAAATTGGTGGAGTCACTACCAAGAGTTGTTGAACATTTGTAAGAAGATCTTTGGAGGCAACCTGCTGCAGTAAATTCTTCATGAACACAAGAAAAGAAATTATTATGCTGTAATTTAGCCACTTGGCAAGTTTAAAAACATATTAGCAACGACTAAACATTTACCTCCTCATGTTGAAAGTTGTCCACTAGACGTGCAAAACAAAGGCAAGTGCTTTCTACTGACTTTTTGTCCTATTTTTTTTGAAAAAGAAAAAAAAATTAAAATGTTTGTACCACCATAGGTTCCTACTTTAGCTTCTCTTTAACCCCAAACTCAAGGTACCCTCAATGAGAAGGTAAAAGTTTTGAAAATACAAATAAGCCTAGGGGGGAAAGTACAGAAGCTCTTTCCTCTGCACTTCCCAACAGATGAAAGCAAATACACAGCATAGGAAAAATACATACTTATGTAATCTCCACACCCTAAGCAAAAGTTTAAAAAGATAAAATCCTATTTTTCTTTAAAAGTATTTGATACGGGGGCTGAAGAGATGGCTCACCAGTTAAAGAGCACTAGCTGTTCTAGCAGAAGACCCAGGTTCAAATCCCAGGACCCACATGCTAACAACCATCTATAACTCCAGTTCCAGGGTATCTGATACCCTCTTCTGACCTCAAGGGCATTACACGACATGGGCACACTTACATGCAGGCGTTAACACTCATACATGTAAAATAAAAATAAATTTTCAAGTATTAGAAATGGAAATTTTTTGCCGGGAGTGGTGGCACACGCCTTTAATCCCAGCACTCGGGAGGCAGAGGCAGGCAGATCCCTGTGAGTTCAAGGCCAGCCTGGTCTACGTAGTGAGTTCAAGGCCAGCCTGGTCTACGTAGTGAGTTCAAGGCCAGCCTGGTCTACGTAGTGAGTTCAAGGCCAGCCTGGTCTACGTAGTGAGTTCAAGGCCAGCCTGGTCTACGTAGTGAGTTCAAGGCCAGCCTGGTCTACGTAGTGAGTTCAAGGCCAGCCTGGTCTACGTAGTGAGTTCAAGGCCAGCCTGGTCTACGTAGTGAGTTCAAGGCCAGCCTGGTCTACGTAGTGAGTTCAAGGCCAGCCTGGTCTACGTAGTGAGTTCAAGGCCAGCCTGGTCTACGTAGTGAGTTCAAGGCCAGCCTGGTCTACATAATGAGTTCCAGGACAGCTGAGGCTACAAGGGAGACCCTGTCTCAAAAAGACAAAAAAAAAAAAAAAAAAAAAAAAAAAAAAAAAAAAAAAGAAATATGAAGTTTTTAATATGCATACTAAAAACGTAGACTAACAAGTGCTGGCGAGATGCCACCTGCTGCCAAACCTGCTGACCCGAGTTCAAATCACTACAACCCAGAAGGTAAAGAGAGAACCGATACCTGCAAGTTGTTCTCTAACCTCTACACATGTGCACACACATATACTGCATAGGGACTTGAACATTCAGATTTTTATCGTCCTCAAGAAATCCTAGAACCAACTGCCTAAATACCAAGGAATGAATGTATTGACAATGCAAAAATTTGTGCATAAATTCGCCATATTCACTATAGAAACAATTTTAAAAGAATTTGACAATTGGAATCAATTTGCTAATCATAATAAAAACTAGGGAGCCTCATGGGGAAAACACCTGTAATAATCCTGCTAACATTTTCCTTACTTAGTATTTTAGAAGTTGTTAGGCTATACATAAAAATTAAGACTTTTGTGCTTGCTTCGGCAGCATATACACTAAAATTGGAATACAGAGAAGATTAGCATGGCCCCTGCGCAAGGATGACACACAAATTCATGAAGCGTTCCATATTTTTGTGTGCTGTCATAGTATCTAGATGTAGTTTTGATTGTGACAGGAAAAATGTGCTTGGCACCTTAATAAAGATGTCGGGGGGGGGGGACTTTCTTCTGTAAGAACAGAGATTTTGTTACAAAAAGCCCAAAATCTTTGCTCCCACTATGTCCACAAACAGTGCTAAAAAGTAGTGGCCAAATACTTGAACTCCTGATTTCTAAAATAAAGGTATTATGTTATCACTGAATTAGAGAACTATCCTTAACCCAGAAAGATTATCTCAGAATCAGCTATGGTGTCCTATGCCTTCGTCTCAAGTGCATAGTGAGACCTTATCTCAAACCAACAGCCAAGTAAATAAACAAATTAGCCAGACATGGTTATCTAAGTCAGCTATCCTGTTACTGAAGAGGAAGAGGTTCAAAGCCAAGCTAGATTCTGAGTCAGTCTTTAAAAAAATTTTTGAAGAAAGAAAAATTAATGCCTCTATTCAGTCTTTAGTGTTACAAAAGCAAAACATTCACACACCAGCTGGGCATGGTAGTGCATACCTTTTAGTCCCAGCATTAGGGAGGCAGAGGCAGGAAGAGTTCCAGGCCTGGGGCAACAGGGAGACCTTGTCTCAAAAAGACCAAAAAAATAATAAACATTCACACATGATTCAATTATCATAATTCATCTTAAATAAATACCTTAAACAATTTTGTATATCAAATTTACAAGGTTTCTAACATGGTTTGTAAAAGCAAATTTAAATCAAGATTTCTAAAATATATAGCACTATAAACACAACAGTAAAAGGAAATTTGTTTTTTTCTATAACCTTGATATATAGCTCATAATAGGTGCAATGCAATGTAAATCCTGCTTTTCACACTGCATGATGATATTCTACCGTCTATATACTTTTGTTTTCTCAAACTCCAGATAGCTATAAGCTTATAATCTACATATTTTGTTTGGGTTTTGGACAGGGTCTCTGTGTAGCCCCAGCAGGCCCTCCAACTTGCTATGTAGACCAGGCTGGTCTCCATCTCAGAGATCTGCCTGCTTCTGCCTCCCAAGTGTAGGGAATGAAGGTCTGTGCTACCACGCCCAGTAATCTGGTTTTCGTTCCTATTTCAAAACAGCATGTACCTGTCTACCAGTCTTAACCCATACCCTCCTATTCCTTGTCTGCCCACCCCAATGCCATTTAATGTGATCTTTCTAAAGGTCAACTGATAATGCAAAGTAAAAACGTAGTAACTGCAATAAAAAATTATCCCTTAATGTCAAAATAAATATATCAAACATAAAGAATAGTTCATAGGGCTGGAGAGATGGCTCAGCAGTTCACAGCACTGGTTGCTCTTGCAGAGGACCCGGATTTGGGTCCAGCACCCACATGGTGGCTAACAACTGTCCATAACGGTTCCAGGGAATCTGACACCCTCTTCTGACATTCGATAGCATTGCATGACACAGGTGCACTTACAGGCATGCAGGCAAACACTCATACACGTAAAATAAAAATCAGCTCATTTGGGTAAGTCCACCAAAACTTTATAAAATCGCCCAATATTGTATATGAGTGGTAATACATTTAAAAATAAACATGGATCAGAATACTTTCAGCACATGTAATTAGAAGACTTAAGATACCACCTGAAGCAACCATAACAAAACAGTTTCAATGACATGAAATGGGCTCATATTTTACCTGGTGAGTGAGCCTTTGGGTAAGCAATGGGAGGGAATCTGCCACAAAATGAAACTCATCTGGTGTGATACTCTGGCAGCAATTGGCTGCAATTGCTAGTGCATTTCTTTGGGCATTTATGCTGAAGAATTCTAGATACAGCAAGCAGTCTGCCAAACCACCCTAAAATATAGAGAACTGTTATAAAGTGAAGAAAAATCCTTTATCAGCAACAAAAACAAAAATGTATTAAAATGTCTAGCACACCACTTCAGAAATAGTATGTACATCTTACAGAGCTTACAATCTAGGAACTAGCACAAATGGAAGTCTGTGTCAACTGTAATGAAATACAGCCCTACGGTAACAACGCTTACCGCCTGTAGAATGGCTTTACTGTGTCGCCGAGACAACATTTCCAAGGCAGTCAAGGCCTGCTCTGCCACATCAATGCACTGAATCACCTGCAACTAGAACATTGAAAGATGAAGTCATTACTGAAGTTCTCTTCTAGAACTTGATCTTCTAGCTACATGAACACAGCATTCCCCACTACTTCTAGTAGTCTACACTGCCTCCAACATAAAATCCACACCAGGAAACAAGTCACCTCTGGGTTAAGCTATGAGGTGTAGTCACTACGAAAGTTTCTTCCCCAAAATTACTCCGTTTGGAGATACGAGAAATTGCATTTTATATTTAGAATAAAACTTCCTATTTAAAATAATTGTTTCATATCACAAACATTTTAAACCAAGTTATAAAGTTCATAATATATTCCATCAGAGTAACTATATTCTAGCATATAAACTAAGTTTTTTTTTTATTTCATTATAAAAAGAAAAAAGTTTAAAGAGATACCAAAAGCACAACCTACCAACCACTGACCATACGAAAACTTCCTTTCTCTACTCATCAATTTTTACTGCCATGAGCAACATCCTTCCTCTCAACTTCCTCAGCTATTAAATCCACTGTGCTGATTGTTTTTATTATTGTTTGTGTGCACAAGCCCACAACAAAAAAGATCAGAGGACACCTTTAGGGAGTCAGATCTGCCTTCCACCTTGCTGAGTCAGAATCTCATTGATCATGATGCGCAGTCCAAGGTGGCTGGCTGGCGCCTGGCTTCAGAGTAATTCTCCTGTCTGTGCTTCCCACTTCCCCCTTAGGAGGGTCACAATTAAGATGCATGGCACTGCACCTGGCCTTTTTACATGGATCTAGAACTCAGGTCGGAATTAAACAGCAAGTACCTTGACCCAGTAAGCCACCCCATTGGCCCCCACTGTGTCATTTTTAATGAAATGCTTTGTGTTGTTCTCTGAAAGATTTTAATGTGGTATATGCTATCATGAAAAATGATAAAATTGGGCTGATTTTATAAATGATGTATTGGGTTCCACTATAACTATTGAGCGGCTATACAAAAATAGTTTTTCTGGAAACTGGTACACTTTTACACAAGCTGGGCAAAAGCAGGGCTACCTTTTCTAGAAAGACCGGAATAGCATCGACTACAACAGCAGATGATCGTGGAAGTGCTTCCATCATGTATGTTAAGGCTCGGCAAGCATGATTCATCTAGAAAATAAAGACAAGACTTTTATTCAATAAAAATACAAATTAAAATTCAGACTTTAAAAAACCAACAACAACAAAAAACCCACCACCAACAAAAAAAAGCTAGGCATGGTAGTGCACACCTGTAGTCCCAGCACTCGGGAGGCAGAGACAGGTGAATCTCTGTGAATTCAAAGCCAGCTTGGTCTACATAGTGAGTTCCAGGCCAGCTGGGGCTACAGGGAGACCTTGTTTCAAAATGACAAAAAAACAAACACCAAAAAACCCATATACTTACAATATCAAAATTATGTTCCATCTGCAGTAATGTTATCTATTAAAAAAAAATAAACAAAAATGTTAGAAGGTAAGCTTCTTAGAAAAGTCTAGAAATATTTCCCACTTCACTGAAACGGCTAGAATTACTCCTTGTACCATACAAAAACAAGGAAGGGTTATGTTTCCAATGACAGTAACTTTGATAAAATCAAATCATCTCAGTTGCTGTAGTTCTTCAGAAGTCTATTAGCATAACATTAAGAATTTATCAGTCTAAGAAATACTTGTTATTAAATAATCAGAACCAGCTAGGGCTAGCATTTGCTGAATTAACAACTATAAGCCCAGATTCCAGCAATAGCCTAAGTTCCTATACACATCCTTTAAAAGAAATAAATCAGTTAAGCTGTATAGTGCATAGCTAATATAATATGAAAACAGGACTGATCACATCAGAAACTGTATTAATAGAATACTAAATTAATATAAACATCTGATTTTGCATCTGATTTTATTCTTATGGAAAAAACTTTCATGAGATCTCAGTCATCTTTTTCAAATGAGGTAATGCAAAACTAATAGCAGTCCGTAAATACCATATCTTGAGGCAACCAAGTCAAAGAATTTCGTCTTCAAGGAGAAGACAGTTATTCATTGATCTTAGCTCCTGGAATGTTTAAATGCAATGAATGTGAGCTGTCAAGTACCAATTTAAGTAGTCAAAGACACTTCTATTAAATATTTATAACAGAAGACATCAGATTTCCAAATTTAATATTTAAAAATGTCTTCTCAACGATAAATAATGCCAAATAAAGCACATCTATATACAAGAGGCCTTGAAAAAATTTGTTTAAGAAAGAATATAAAAATTCACCATCTGGGGTTGGAGAGATGGCTCAGCGGTTAAAAGCACTGACTGCTCTTGCAGAGGATCCAGGTTTGATTCCCCAGCACCCATATGGCGGCTATAAACCATCCTTAACTCCAGTCCCAGGGCAATCCGAAGCCCTCTTCTGACCTCCGCAGCATTGCATGACAGGGGTGCACTCACATACATACAGGCAATACACTCATACACATAAAATAAAAATAATTATTTCCATTTTAAAAATTCACCATCTGAGGAAGAAATAATCTAGAATCAGTTAAAAAATGTCTAAATTCAAAGGGCTATCATACTTTACTTTGGGGTGGGGTTGGGGGTTGGAGAGATGGCTCAGTAGCTAAGAGCACTGATTGCTCTTGCAGAGGACCCATTCCTAGCACCAACATGGCAGTTAACAACTGTCCCTAACTCCAGTTCGAGGGGATCCAATGCTGTCTTCTGATCTCTGTGGGCACTGAACAACACAGGTACACTTAAGTACATGCAGGCAATACACTCATACACATAAAATATAGAAGTTTTTTCAAAAAGTACTAAGTTCCCAAAATTTAAGATGGACTGAATCCTCTAAGAACAGATGTAGGAATGACTGCTGTAAATAGATTACCTTATACCAAAAATGACTAGCTGAAGTCACAGAAGTACACAGCAATTATTCTTATTTCATTTCTATTGCTATGGCAATATACTCTGATGAAAAGTAACTTAAGGGAAAAAAGGGTTAATTTCAGCTAAGAAAAGGTTTATTCCAGGTCAGAGCCCTTAACTTCCAGAAGTCAAGGCAGGCAGGCAAGCAGGCACTTGAAGCAACTAGCTTAATCCACAGTTAAGAGATAAATCAATCATTCATGTTTGCTTCCGCTCTGCATCCTCTCTATACCTACACAGCCCAGGATACCCTGCCTAGGCAATGGTGCAGCCCACAGAGGGCAGGGGTCTTCCCAATCAGTTACTGAAGACAATCTCCTACCAACCAGATTAGGCCAACCTAATCTACAAAATCCCTTACTGAGTGAGACACGCTGCCTAGATAACTCTGAATTGTGTCAAGTTGACAATTAAAACTAACACACAGTAGCAATAAATATAAATATATGTGCACATATTGTTTGCAGTAAAATATTATTAATGATGCCAGGTGTGGTGGGCACATGCTCAACACTCAGGAGACAAAGGCAGCCTGGTCTACAAAGCGAGTTCCAGGTCAGCTGGGGCTACAGGGAGACCCTGTCTCAAACAAGAAAACAAAAATATTATTAATGAAAAACTCAATAATATCCAGTATTAGTAACATGATCTGACTTACAAAAGTCTCTTAAGAACTTAATCGCTATTTCTACCTATAGCTAATGGTTTACATTTTAATTATAGAAAGTACAAATTAAGCCCATAGCTGATGAGCACTTTATAAACTAAGGATGATTTCTGAGACAGTAATGGGGTAAGATCAATCTCTACCCCATAGCTACTTAAAAGAAACTTCGGTCATTTAATTTTTTGCACTCTTTTAATTTGTGTACTGAAAAGTTATGGTTGGCATGCTTTCTGAAAAAAGTGTGTGTATGAATTTAAGAGGTATTTATGTAAATTGAAATTAAGGTAATTTTAGAACTGTGTAAGAGCAACTGCTTGTTGTGTGCCTATTTTTTTAAGCTAGCTAAAATGCAAAGATTTAGAGTGCTGATATTTAATTTTTTTTTTTAATTTTTTTTTTTTGGTCTTTTTGAGACAGGGTCTCCCTGTAGCCTCAGTTGGCCTGGAACTCACTATGTAGACCAGGGGGCCCGTGAACTCACAGAGATCCGCCTGCCTATGCCTCCCGAGTGCTGGGATTAAAGGCATGTGCCACCACGCCCGGCTGATGTTTAATTATTAATGAACAGAAATCAAAAAGAAAGTGGAAATTTAATTCACATTATAGAAGCCAGCAATTAAATTAGCTATCTCACAATAGATTAATCATGGGCAAAAATCTAGAATTATCAAAGCTAATGCTGCATTTACATAATATTCACAAAGCAATGGACCAATGGCTAAGAGCGCTTGTGGATTTTGCAAAAGATCCAAGTTCACTTTCCACCATCCAGATAAGGTGGCCCTCAACCACCTGTAACTCCAACTCCAAGAGATTCAACTCCCTCCTCTCATCTCTAAGGGCATGCCCAACACATACATGTAAAAAAAAAAAAAAATTTAAAAAAAAAAAAAAACTTTCACTAGCATAAAACTTGAAAGATCTGAAAACTAACGGCTGGAGATGTAGCTCAGTTGGTACAGTGCTTGCATGAGAAATAACAAGCCCGGGATTCCATCCCCAATATCTCATAAAGTCAACATGGTGCCTGTGATCTTAGCACATGGAAGGTGGAGGAAGCAGGATCACAAGTTTTATGGTCATTCTCAGCTATACAGTGAGCTTAAAGACAGCCTAGAATATATACTCCTCTTTAAAAAACAAAACAAAAACCTTGGTTTTAGCATCTAGAAGTACAGGTACTAAAAAGGCAAGAAACTGGTTTATGTTTTATTAACAGTTGCCAATCCTAAATCATCCAAAATAGAAATGGGTGGATAGTGACTATGTCTCCTTGTTTTAGACAGGACTTGACTTTAGGTCTCCTAAAACATCAATCTTCCATAATGTGGAATCACATAATGTGATTAAATGGAATAATCTCCTGCACTAGTTTTAGCTTTTGTTTTTCATTAACTTCATTAAGTATACAAAAATGATCTAGTATTTATGTACTTATCTAATAGTATCTGATTTCTAGGACTAAAATATGCTATAAACACAATGTTTATATAAACATAATGCTATTCTAACTGGCTGAACTACTCTTGCAATACTAATCATGCAATCTTTCTTAACCACAAAGATAATAATAAATAAGCTTATTAATACAGGAATTATAAGGTCCAACTTTACACAGATAAAAATTACTGATGGGATGAACAACATTTAAAACTAACCAATTAAGTATTGAAGATTAAGTGATTATTCATCCAAAAAAAAAGGACAAAAGTTTTACAAACTCAAGCTAGAGATGTATGTAGTTCAATGATAGAATATTTGTGTGTTGAGCAGACACATGGCTCCTGGGTTTGAACCACAGCATCAATGAATGAAAGAAAAAATTCACTACCTCATCATTAGCATCTATAAGCATGAAATAAATGCATCAAGCCATATACTCATTCTATCAATCATGTCTCAAAATCCGTGCCAGTTGCCTGGTGCAGTGATACATGCCTTTAATCCCAGTACTCAGGAGGAAAAGGCAAGAGGACCTCTGTGAGACCTAGCCAAACTGATCTATATACTAAGTTCCAGGCCAGCTATGGGTATAGGGAAAAACCCTGTTTCCAAAAATAAAGAGGAACTGCATTCAGCAGTCTTCAAAGGACACCTAAGTAAATCAGAGAAAACTTGTATGCTTACCAAAGCTGGAACAACACTCTTCACAGGAAACCCTCCCAGTGTTTCCTCATTTCCCATGACCAATAGCTGACACATTTCAATGACCGCCTGAAGCTGTTGACTCTCATCACTGGCTTGTAGTCCTTGCAGAAGCTGCTGGGCCTTAGAACCTTCAGGGGAAAAGAAGGCATTATTTATCATTAAGTACTAAAATGTATAAAATTGGATATGTACCTGGAAACAATTTACAACAAATACAGAGTTTACACCAAAGAAAAAATTATTTGTTGGCTGGGCGTGGTGGCGCACGCCTTTAATCCCAGCACTTGGGAGGCAGAGGCAGGCGGATCTTTATGAGTTCGAGGCCAGCCTGGTCTACATAGTGAGTTCCAGGGCAGCTCGAGCTCAGGGAGACCCTGTCTCAAAAAGACAAAAAACCAAAAAACCAAAAAAAAAGTTATTTGTTATAATTAAGCTTCAGTGATCTTCTTGGGGGTATAAACCTCAAGAGCATGTGTCTTTGGAAGACTTGTTTTCTTGACTATTAATTAAACATTTCCATAATTAAAAGGCTATCTGAAGATGTAATGCAAAGGTAAGTTCAGAAAAATACCAGTTTTAAAATTTTAAAGTAGACAATATCAGTAAGAACAGGCAAATCTTTTTTGTTTAAAATAATACAGAAGATTAAAAAGTAAAAGCTAAGTAACTAATGAAAAAACTCCATAACTTCTAACCTCATTTTAAAAGGATGAAATGCTTTACAAATTTGTCAACAGCATAGCCATCTGAAGAGAAAATTTGATAGGTATGCCATGCAATGGGTGTCTCATAATCACAAGGGTTGGCAAAACTAGTGAGATCACAATCAAACCTCTATACTTTTGAGGTATTCTTAAACAGAGCATTAGCCAAACTGAAAATGAGAGAAAAGCCCAAGCCATGACAGAACATCTGCTTATGTGAAGAAATACAATTATCAGATTGGAATATTTTGTGAGTACATTATTTTACATTCATAAAAATTAAAAGCTGGAGAGATGGCTAAGCAGTTAAGAGCACTGACTGCTCTTGCAGAGGACCTGGGTTCGATTCCCAGCACCCACATAGCGGCTATGAGCTGTTCTAACTCCGGTTCCAGGGGAATCGGAAGCCCTTTTTCTGACCTCTGCAACACTGAACAACATGGGTGCACTCACATACATGCAAGGCAATATACTCATACACAAAATAAAAATAATAAAATATTTTAAAAATTAAAGTTGGAACTGGGTGTGGTCATGCACGCCTGTAGTCCCAGCACTTGGGAGGCAGAGGCAGGCGGATTTCTGTGAGTTCAAGGCCTGCCTGGTCTACATAGTGAGTTCCAAGGCCAGCGGGGGCACTATCTAAAAAAAACAAAAAAAAAAAAAAAAAAAAATTATAGTTGTGATATAGCTCGATGGTAGAGCACTTGACCAGCATGGGTGAGACCTTAGGTTCAATCTTCAACACAAAAAAGCAAAATTTTCAGAAAGCAGTAGCAGCTACCACTGCTACCACTATTCAAAAATTTTTTGAATTTTTTTTTCTTTTAAATGTTATTTTCAAGCTGTGCATGGTGGCACATGCCTTTAATCCCAGAACCTGGGAGGCAGAGATAGGCGGATCTCCGTGAGTTCGAGGTCAGCTTGGTCTACAGGGAGACCCTGTCTCAAAAAGACAAAAAGAAATGTTATTTTCAAATTGTGTTGGGAGATTAAAAGAAAAATTCTTAGTATCTGCATTAACTGACTCCAGTGGCAGTGAACAACAGCAGTCAAGGTAGCACTGACATAGGATTGGGGAGAATTTGTTGGCACTGCTCTGGTTCTTGTTGAGGTAGAGCCAGGTGCATTATCAATTAAAACTCCAAGAAAGGGGAACAGGGAAGCCACAGTGCTACTAGTACCAGTTCTGCCCTCATCTTTCTAAGTGAGGACTTCAGGAACCACCCCCCAAATACACATATAGTCAGAGAGCAAATTTCAAGAAACATGTAAATCAGGAGCTTGCAAATAAGACAATTTCTCATAAGGGCAAGACAGGTATTATTTAGGTTTTTTTAGGCCATACGATCTCTACGGGAGCTATGTAACTCTGGTACTATATTTCAAAAGTAATACATGAATAAACATGGTTATGAACCAACACAACTTTATACTTCAATTTTTTTTTCAGCACTTGTCACACTCCTCACTACCCGAGTTTGATCCTTGGATTCCCTAAAGTTGCCCTGCAGTACATATAAACACTCTCCACACAGACTAACTTAAAAAATTAAACAAGGGGGCTAGAAAGATGGCTCGGCAGTTAAGAATAATGGTAGTTCTTGCAGAAGACCCAGGTTTGAACCCCAGTACCCACATGGCAGCTAACAACTATCCATAACTCCAGTTCTAGGGGATCCGAAAACCTCTTCTGTCCGGCATTGCACGACACGGATGCACTTACCTACATGCAGGAAATACATGCATACACATAAATAAAAATAAAATAGTTTAAAAAATTAAAGCAAAAAGAAGCAGAAGGCTACATCTGGTCCCTGGGGAGGAGTTTGTAAACTCCTGTCCCAGGAGGCGAATACACTGAATTGATTTCGGGCCCCTAGACATTTGTTGAGTTCTGTATCTGTAAAACAGGATAGGGACTGTATAAAATGTTTTGAATATTATCTTCAAGAAACAAAAGTCTTCAGGTTGAAAATACAACCCCCCGCCCAACCCAAAGCTCCCAAGACACCTTTCCCATTCTGAAGCTGTTTTAACTAATTCAGTCTCAGAAGAAAGGGATATGCCAACATTTTTAATCAAAACCCTGGGAGGGCCACACAGAAACACAGATGGTGTCATAAGTGAAATTAGTCACACCAAAATTTCAGATCTGGTCAAAACAATAACAAGGCCTGACAAGAAGGAAAACAACATGTTCTAAACCTTTTAGGATTAATAAAGCAAAAGAGGAAATAATCACTAGCAGAAGACACCACGACAAGCCTCTTCAGTTCTTTCATATGAAGTATTTGTGCCGGGCATGGTGGCACATGCCTATAAGCAGAGAACTACAGAGGTAGAAGTAGGAGGTGGCTCTCTGTGAGTACTAGGCCAGCCTGGTCTACATACAGAGTTCTAGTCCAGCTGTGGTTACATAGTAAGATCCTGTCACAAAAAATTAACAATAATACTAGTATAAATAATGTTTGACATACATAATAAAATAATTTACTAGACTTAGAAAAAGTTAGGAATATGAATAAGAATTAAGAGGGAAAACAAGACAACACTTCTAGAATTGAAAGTGGAGTAATCAGTACTCTGAAAAATATATACAAGCAAAGGGTTAGGATGCAGCTCAGTATGATGCACTTGACTATGATGCACAAAGTTGTACCACCTCCATCATAGTCATAAAACAACAGGAGGAAATTACAAGCAAAGATCAACAAAAAGGATAAATAATTACATAATTTCAACAACAAAGTATATAATAAAGAACTGATGAATTACCTAGACCAGAAAAACATCTGAAATTAACTCACTGATTAGGGAGTGGGACAAGAGAAACAATTAAGAAAGGATTAGTGAATTTGAAAACTAATCAGTATAAAGTTTCTAAACTGGGCAAAGAGAAAGGGTTCTGAGAGCCAGGAACTCTAAAGGTAATTGTGCATGGTACTGACAATCCCAGAAGGAAAGGAGAAAGTATACAGAGAAAATCAAATAGCAGAAATACCTAACTCACATTTAAAGGCCCAATCAAAGTGTCAAAGGAAATGTCACTTCAAACCTACTATAGCAAACTAAAAGATGGTAATAGTAAACAAGGCAGGAGCTAGGCAATGACTTAAGGGCTAAGAATGCTTGGAAGTCAAGCATGAAAACCTAAATTCATATTCCCAGCACCCAAGAAAAAAAGCTAGGTGTTAGCTACACATAAAACCTATAAACCCAACACAGTGGTGAGCACAGACAAAAGGATCACTAGGATTTGTTGACAAGTCTAGCCCAGATTCATAAGAGACCCTGTCTCAAGGGAATACCTCACATCCTCCTCTGGCCTCTACAATGCATTGGTACAAACATTCATACAGAGACAGAGAGAGGAGCTATGAAAAGGGAGAAGGGAGAAGTGAAATAAACCTTTTAGGGGAAAAAAAAAAAAAAAGGAAAAATGAAAACACACCACCTTTAAAGGATTATAGTGGGGCTGGAGAGATGGCTCAGTGATTAGAGGCTGCTCTTGTAGAGGACCTATGTTCAATTCCCAGCACCTACGAGGCAGTCTAACAACTGTTCTTAACTCCAGGAAATATGACGCCCTCAGGTACTGTACAACACGGGTGCACTTACACACATGCAGGCAATATACACATATACATAAAATAAAAATAATATTTTCAGGCTGAAGAGATGGCTCAGCAGCTAAGAGCACTAGCTGCTCTTGCAGAGGATCCAGGTTCAATTCTCAGCACTCACAAGGCAGCTAGAAATGGTGCTAAATCCAATTTTAGGGGATCCAATGCCCTCTTCTGACCTTCGCAGACACTGCATGACGCAGGTGCACTTACAAACATACAAGCAATATTTATACACATGAAACATAAAATAATAAAGTATTTGAAGGGTAATAATAAGCTGAATGGAGATAAACTATGGAGACCACTGCAGAAGACATCAGTAACACCAGTTCCAGGAGATTTAATGCCCTCTTCTAGTCTCCATGGGCAACGCATGCATGTGGTACATTACATAAATGCAGGCAAATCACTCATACACTAAATAAAAATAAACAGAAAAATCTAAAATTTAAAGCAAATCAAGGATTTTTCAACCAAAACCAGAGACAAATGATTATTAGCCATCCTTCTATATATGAAAATAAGTATCTCAGGTTGGAAGAAAATAATGCTTAAGAGAACAACTGTAAGCAAGAATTAAGAGCCACAGAAAGGATAAACAAAACATCATTCATATATAAAATAACAATTATGTGTTACCAAATTTCTAACTGATGTGTAAGTCTAAAAAAATAGTACAGAGGATGATAGGAACAAAAACTAATGCAGACTTCTTCCACTGTTTGGGAAGAGATAAAATATTAAAGTAGAATAATAAATTAAGAATATATGTAATAATGTCTAGGGTAACCACTAAAATATTTAAGACTATGTAACTGAAAAGTAAAAACAGGTGATGAGTCGCCAACTACAAGTCACCATTTATCAATTTTAAGTTTAGTAAAAACCCAAAAGTGTGGCACCACAGAACTGCTATAGATAGAAATGCAAATCTAGATAGTACAGTCCCCAAAGCGGAGATTTAAAATACCTAACAAAAATTTTTCTGTGCATTTACCACTTAATACAACACTGCTTTCATATAAAAAGGCGGGATCTATATGGCACGATTCTGAATTTAAGGGTTAGAGAGATGGTTCAACAGTTAAGAGCAAGTGCTATTTTTGCAGAGGATGTGGGTTTGGGTTCCAGCACCTGCAAGAATTCTAACTCAATGCCCTCTTTCTGGCCTCTGCAGGCACATGGAACACTTATAAAAACGTAGGAGAAAAAAAGTAAAAATAAATCTTAAAAAAAAAAAAATCCCAGTTGGGAAGATGAGGGAGGAAGGAAGAAGGCTACAAGTTCAAGACAAGTCTGGACTACATACTGAGTTTCCATGCTAGCTTAAGCTAAAAATGATTTAAGTTAAAGATTCAGAAGGCAACCTCAAAAAGATCCATCAAGTGATAGGACAATGGAAACATCAACGAAAATCACTGAAACATCAACAAGTCCATCACTTACAATATTAACGCCCTCTAAAATCTTACAACCTTAGACGTAAAACAATTTGAAAACTTAGCATAAATAATCTCCTGTATGAAATACTCTCCTAAGTAATCAAATAAAAGGCAAGCATATTTTTTTGTACATTTTTACTTAATTATTTCTCATAAATGAAAAGCAAATAATCTAAAATGCTATCATCTTAAAATCTGTCATTACCTTGACACTGACTTATTCAATAGCTTATTTGGAGAAAATCAGACATTATGAAATTTAAAAAAAAATAAATTTCTGTATGTGTGTACATGTGTATGGGCATGGCATGCCATGGCAGGCATACAGAGGTCAGAGAACAACCTGTGGGGGTTGGCTCTTTCCTTCCATTATGCGAGTTCCAGAAACTGAACTTAGATCACTATGCTTTTCGCCTATGGATCATCTCGCACTACAATGTTTGGGGGGTGAGGGTGGGGGAAGTGAGACATGGGTCTCTCTGTAGCCCTGGCTGACCTGAACTCTCACTAAGAGGTTCAGGCTAGTCCCTATCTCACAAAGATCTGCCTGCCTATGCTTCCCAGAATGCTGGATTAAAGGTATGCATCACCACACCTGATTCTACAATTCTTCATTTAAGCACACAAGAACACTTTAAGTAGTCTTTTCTCAGCAAGGACAAAGAAATGAAACTCTAATCTTAAAAGGCCACTAAAACTACCAACTTACAAGAAATACAATTAGCTAGGTGTGGTAGGTAGTACACACCCTCAGTCCCAGAACTCAAGAGGCAGAGGCAGGAGGAAAGCTGAGGCCTAGAGAGATGGCTTGACAGTTAAGAGCACTCTATATAGAGATGAGGATTTGGGTCCCAGCACCCATATAAAGCAGGTCAAAACTGCCCTTAACTCCAGATCCAAGAGATCTAACACCCTCAACTCTCCTTTGCCCCCTTCTCCCCGCACGTGCACACAGAGACACACATACCCCATGTAAAATAAATTATTTGAAAAAATAAAGCTCGATATTAGAAATGAAATAAGTATTGTTGAAGCAAAGGTATGGACATAAAGAACAGTATTATCTTCTATACCACTTCCAGTCCCTGGGTTAAATTAACTTCATGTCAGTGGTCAACCCTAAATATGGATTAGGATTTTAATGTCAAAACCAAGACTTGGAAGAACTTTTCTTCCCAATCTTCTACCACTTAATAAAATTGAGTATCTCTATAAAATTAAGTATCTCTATAAAAAAAAAAACCCACAAACTTACTAAATCCTAAATTATAAATTTCCATATTAAACAATATTTTTAATGTATGAAGATAGCAATATTTGATGTTATCAAATTTTTAGGTGTATACTTATTTTTATTTATTTTTATGTGTATGAGTGTTTTGTCAAGTGTATGGTAAGTGCGGCCATGCGTGCAATGCACAGTGGTGAGAAGACAGTGGCAGATCCCCTAGAACTGTAATTAATGATGTTGTGAGTCACTGTATGGGTACTGGGAATTGAACCAGATTTCCTGCAAAGAACAGTCAATGCTTTTACCACTGACCCAAGTATGCTTTATATTATAATTATGAATTAAAACATATGCAGGTATCTAATGGCTTTAAATATCCTTGGGTGTGGAGAGAATGGATGAGAACAGAAATGAAACAGTAGTTACTGACTTATCACTGTTGATAGGTTCTTGCAGGTTATTGTACTATTAACCCTCAACTTTGGTTTGGCCCATGTTTAATTCTTTTCATGCCTTCATCCCTCTTCATTCAACTGCAGAATGGTTTCTGATTGGCTACCCCTATACCAACGTTCAACATGATTTGGTAGATGGAACATCTCTTGGGTTTTATCTACCATCTTCCTTTCATTCTTTCCATAAGGCCCTCCTGCTGGTCTGTTTCTCAAACGTGAACTCAAGTCTCACATCGCATGTTGCACACATTCTTTCTCTTGGACCCATGTATATAGTTAGTTACCTAACTTCACTTAAATCTCTACAACATCTTCATGCCTCAGCTCTAACCCAGCCTACCTATCTCCCTCCCCAATCAGCCTATATCCTCACTCTTTATTTTCATTCATTGTACTGACATTATCTGAAACATATTATGCACTGCTAACGTCACCCCATCATGGAAGCTCCATATAGGAAATTACTTAAATATCTTCATGATCTGTACAACCCTACCATCTATGAAATGATACCAAATAAATATTCAACGTCCACCGATATTCCTAGTAATTAGAAGCCTAAGGCCCTGGAGTTTTAATGAAGTTTGGGTTACAGTTCATGAGAACTTTTGTGGCAAGGTATGTAACTGAGACCTGATGTCAGGGCAGCAGAAACAAATCAATCACAAAAATAACAGGTATTTCTTAAATTTTCTTGCAAATGAAGGTCAGAAATGGGGAAAGGAAGCTTTAGGCATACATATATATATGCACAATGCATTGTTTTAAGTAAGAGGAAAAATAAACAGGAGCCACAAAGAAGGCTCAGTAGGTAAAGGCACCTGCCACACAAGCCTGGTTTAATCCCGGAACTCATGTAAAGGAAAAAATAACTCCACAATGATGTTCTCTGTCTGACCTCCACATCCATTTCCTAGTATACGAGGCAGGCTCATGTGCCTGTGTGCATGTGTAATAGCAATAATACTAAAAATTATTATAAAACATGAAATATTTGATGACTAATTATATAACAATACAGTGTGGTCAGCTAACAAATTTCAAAAACACTTCAGAAATATTGAAATTATGCAAGACTTTACAAATAACCTACTGCTTCTATGGAGTCAATCTATGGAACTCCTAACAAAAGATGATTAAATGTCAACCAATAAAGACTTTAACTGGACTTTTTATTATACAAAAGCAATTTTAGTTATAAATGGAGACTTAAAATAGTCACCGCTGTATCAACCATATGAACAAGACCTGAGTTGTATTAATTTGACAAGGAACCTAGTGGCTAGTATTCTGCTGAGAAATCATTCCTCTGGGACTTCAGGGATAAATTTTATAATGATTAAAAAATTCTTTGAAAACATGTAACCCAGTGCCATAATTGTCATTGTAAATTCTTTATTCTCCAGATTTCAAACAAAACTATGTATTATTTACTGTAAAATCTAGATGATTCCTAATGATTCCAATTCAGTAATCAAAAATAAAAGTACACAAGGAAATCGAATAGATTCCAGATTTAAGGCCGAAAAATTCAAAATTCATGAAAACTTCCTAATACATCAATAAGTAACCAATAACTAAGTTTTCAGAGGTTTCAAGGGAGGAAAATTTAAAAGTATTCACTTACTAGCTCCGCTTCCAATTGTTCTATGGAAAAGTTGTGACATCCGAGGACCAAGAGGACCAAACAGGTGAGGAGGAAGACCCCTGGCCTCTAACAGAGCTAAAGAAAACAGAAGGGCGGGGGGGTGGGTAGTTGAGTTGATTTAATGCAACTGATCTTACCTAAAAATGTCAAGGAAATGATTTATCTCACACAACTGAGTTAGCTCAATGTTATTTTCCATTCTGAATTTTAAGAGAAACTACATTAAACCTCTA
>NW_008347891.1:1079833-1134014 GCF_000622305.1 Nannospalax galili
ACACACACACACACACGCAACATTCATGAAAATCATTACACTGTTTTTAGTTCCAAAACTAAAAAAAGCTATATTCATGAGCATTTTCATTTTTTAAAAAATTGTCATTTCTCTCAAGAACTTAAAAACAATGTGAAACTGACTTATAATGTTTCCTCTAAGTCTTACATTGGACGTCTAGGAAAAATGTAACATTTGAAATGAAAATACAGATCCACCTATTCATAAGGGAGTTCATGTAATGTAAAGTTGTTCCTTCTAAAAGCTCTGACAGTATTTTTTTCCATCTAGAGTTTACATATATACTACATAATTCATTTTGAAGTAGATGATCAAACAGACAAAAAGAACATGTGGCTTGGGGGAAAGGGCACTTATTAAATGCATTTACTAAACAGCAGAGAACTTACTGAGGTCTTTTGTAATTTATTGTTAAAGCCAATTATACATGAAATCAAGTGAAGAAAATTTTGGAAAAAAAAAATTTAAGACTGCTGGGTTAATAGTAAAAATGACGAAGCATATAGATCAACTTCGGAACCTAAAGCACCAATCTGTCATTAAGCTAATTGGATTTTTTTTGGTGGGGGAAAGGGGGAAGATATGTGGATGCGCAGGCACTTCTAGGTAATATTCAAGGGAACATATGTGAACTGATCTCAAGTGAAGAACAGGAGTATCTGGCATCCCGTGGTAATCATTTCTTGCCGGCTCAATGGCAGTTTTTACCTTGCAATCGTCCCATCTCAGAATCATCCGATTCACTCTCCCCAGAGGTGGTCATGCCAACAGCCCCTGCAACAGAACTAGAGGCTTGGGGAGAGGGGGAAGGTGAGGATTAGGAGGAGCATTTAAACTCACATGTCTGCCTTATCTTAAAACAGAGAAATGATGCTTTACAGACTACAATAAAAGGCAATAACACTACTTTTCCTGCTATGTACTCCCCTCTTCTCTGCATCATTCTATCACATTTAAAACAAGTATAGAAATAAAACCTTTCATGCCTTTGAAATATTTATTGAGTATGTTCTGTCCTAGATTCCTCTGGCAGAAGTCAATGAATTAATACTACTAAAACCATTGTGATATGTAAGAAACAGAAAATAATCATTGATCTGCTTTCTCTAATTCCAAGACTGTGGGAAGACTATATACTTACTTCTGGAATCAAATACTGAAAAACTGCATTACAATGGACAGGTAATTGCAGAGCAGTGCTATTAAGTATGAAAGAGTCTAGGGATGTCAAAAATTAAGAGTAGAATGAAAGAATCAGAAGGATCCTACCACATGAAGCATACCTGAAACAAAATAAATCCACTGTAAGGCAACAGAGATTAATTCTATTATGAATCTGACCTAAGAAAAAACTATTCTTGCAGAATTATCAGTCTGCTTGCTGTGCCTCTTAAGTGTCTGCTGAAACACTCAAAGTTTCACACACATATGATCTGCATATGACCACATCATTCACAACTGTTTACTAAATAATGGCAGAATACAAATCCAGAAGACTTTTATAAGTAGTACAGGAGTAGCTGGGTGTGGTGGTGCACGCCTTTAATTCCAGCACTTGGTGGGCAGAGGCAGGTGGATCTCTCTGAATTTAAGGCCAGTCTGGTCTACATAGTGAGTTCCAGGCCAGCTGGGGCTACAGAGAGACCCTGTCTCAAAAAAAAAAAAAAAAAAAAAAAAAAAGAATAGCTCTTTAAATTTACATATATTAATCCGAGTATGGAATAGTGGTGGGTTCCAGGCCAGCATAGGCCACAGACATATAACAAGATCCTATCGTTAGGATAAATAAAAGGGTACCAAGGTAGTGGCTACCAACTCTGCATTTTTATGCAACTTTTCTTCACACTTCTGTAACGTCATTGGAATTTTTTAATTCTTCGAAAAATTTATAGGTTTTGTGATGCAAGTACAGAGCTGTACTCATTTCATTCACCTATGTATTGTCTGGGGCTGCTTCCTTGCTGCAATCCCGGAACGGAGTGACTGTTAACAGAGGCCACATAAGGCCTCAAACATTATATGATCTTTTATAGAAAATATTAACAATTCTATGGTTTAGGTTACAGGTCAATCAGACAAAAATAAGAGAGAGCCATAATTTTAAGATTAATGGTTGCTGATTGAAAAAGATTAACTGATAAGCCATACTATGTGAAGCTTCTTATAAGGCAGTTTTTTAAAGTTTCTGGTTCACACCCTTTAATCCCAGAGGAAGCAGGAAGGTCTTCTGAGATCCAGGTCAGCTGAAGAAACAAGGAGACCCTGCCTCAAAACAACAACAAACCAAAATAACACCCAATAAAAACAAGAAAAATGCTTATAGGCAGAAACTCCCTAAAGGTTTCCTCACAACCCCTGAGATAGAAGATTCTTCATACACAGTAAAAAACTGAAGTTTCATGACTTTGAAAGTACTTGCCCAAGCCAGACTAGTAGCAATCGGATCTGAACCCAGAGAGTAGGGCTTCACAAACTCTATCTTTCAGAAGTCTACTTTTTTTTTTTTTGTCTTTTTTGTGAGACAGGGTCTCCTTGTAGCCCCAGCTGTCTTGGAGCTCAGTATGTAGACCAGTCTGGCCTCAACTCACAAAGATCTGCCTGCTTCTGCCTCCCAAGTGCTGGGATTAAAGGCGTGCACCACCACGCCCGGCCAAAAGTATACTTCTTAAACACAATTTTCAATTGGAATTTTTAATTCAATTACAGTCATTGATCTATATTGTATACAAGCCCACAAATAAATAATGGTTATTTTAGATGCCAATTATGACTGGGCTTGTTAAAGTAGCTTTTTCAGGTATGTGAAAAGCAAACATGAAGTCTTAATATGAGATAGTTGGTTTTTGCAAAGCACTTTCTAGAACACACACAAAGACAGAAAATTCACCAAAACCTCATTTAATTTGGGCTTTGAGTCTGATGCTTGTTTTCACTTTAAAAATATTCCAAGAATCTATAATCAGTAAAGGTCTCTAGTTTACTAATGAATTTTGTAATGAACAACAAATACAATGCCACAAAGGCATCAGATAAACAATATATAAATCTTGGGAAACGCATAATTAAAAGGCCTGCTTAGTAGCCAGGCATATTAGTGCACACCTTTAGTCCCAGCACTTGGGAGGCAGAGGCAGGATCTCTGTGAGTTTGAGGCCAGCCTGGTCTACATAGTGAGTTCCAGGACAGCTGGGGCTACAGGGAGACCCTGTCTCAAAAAGACCAAAAAAGGCCTGCTTAGTGTAGAGCACTTGCCTAGCACAAGCCAGGCTCTAGGTCCAATCCCTAGCATGACAACAGACAGATGAACAGACAAAAGAGCTGGTAAAGTTCTATTACAGTGAAATTCTGATCTTAGGGAGCAAGAAAAATCAGTTACTCTGCTTTTCAAAGTGGGTAAAGGTGCCAATTGACAGAAATTACTCAAGACAAAAAGCGATCATCTTGCCAGCCCTTTCTGTGTATATACATGTGTGTCCAGCTGTGTGTGTCAGCAAACTTGGTGGGGGGGCCAGAGGCACGTACTCGGTGCCTTCCTCTAGCTAATTTATTCCCCTGAGACACCATCTTTCACTAAATCTGAAGTTGTTTTGGCTTAGGCCAGCAGCCATGTCCCAGCAATCCTGTCTGCTCTCCAGCAGTTCCAGAGCTAGAGGAGCACAATCTTGTGTGAGGCCGAGGCCAGTCCTTTTTGAAAAAAGACTTTTATTTTATGAGTGTTTTGCCTGTGTAGATGTATGCAGTGCCCAGATGCCAGAAGAGGGCGTAAGGTCTCCTGAAACTGAGGTTACAGCCCCACGTGACAAGCCCAGCTTTTTCTTTAGGTGCTGGGTATCTGAACCCATGTCTTCAGGCTTGTGCAGCAAGCACAAGGCATCTCCCCAGGCTGTGAAAGGTTGTAAAACTTATCCAAAGTTCCCTTTATGTGGTTTTACAAAATTACATAACTCAAACTAGGTTAGCCTTTAGGCTAACATTTAACAGTAAAAAGGTAGCTCTTTTGCAAAGTACTGCAAGTAAGAAAATGTAGTCAATCAAGTCAAAAATTCTTTATTCAAGGCTGCCAACTTCATTCAAAGAACATACAATTTCTGCACTGAGTCAAATATAAAAATATGACGCCTTTAATCCCAGCACTTGGAAGGCAGAGGCAGGAGGATCTCTGGGAGTTCGAGGCCAGCCTCATCTACACAGCCAAGTTTCAGGCCAGCTGGGACTACAGGGAGACCCTGTCTCAAAAGACTCCCCCGCCAAAATTTTATTTATTCATTTATATATATTTTCCTACCAGCAGGGAAAAACTCAAAGCCAAATTTTCAGCATTAATAGTTTTTCTTTTCTTTCTTTGATAAGAGGTATCACTATGTACTCTCCTGGCAGGGTCCAAATTCACAAATCCACTTGAGCCTGCCAAACACGGCAATACTTTTTTTCTAAAGCCATGTCTCCTTTTGGTGTATCTAACAGTACATTACATAGTCTACAATAAAACTTGGATGAAAACAATGGAGAAAATAATGTCTAAATCAGAATGTAAAAATTCTATTTTAGAACACAAAGTTTATACTTTAACACAATCTGTTACGGCCCCCCCCCCAACCCAAAAAAAAAAAAAAAAAAAGCAAAATATTTATAAGGTTTGCAGAATTAGATTTTTACCTGCCAGGAACTGCTTAGTATCATGCACCTTTACAAAACTATAGAGTAAAGCAAAAGCACAACTACTAGCGATGTAATTATTCTTTACTATGAGCTCCATTATCAGGTATTATATAATAATCATTTTCTGTGAAATTATGAAATCATGATATAAAATGTAAATGTCAGAACAACGTCCACGTTTCCTTGCCATTTCATTATTTTAAAGGACTTTATCAACTGCAGAAACACCGTCCAAGTGGGATACACTTCAAAGGGTAGTTGAAATCACCACCACAAATCTGTCCTCTACCCTCAGAGGACATATGTTTAAAATACAAACTAGGTTTGTATTTTACACATAGATAAAATAATGCCAAAGAACATAATGTAAAGCTGGTAAGTAAAATTCACTCCACATCCAAGAAATACTTTAAACCGCCAGCAGAACAAGTCCTACAATATACAAGGGGACCATCCTCTAAAACATACTAAACCCAATGTTTCTCCAACAAGGAGCATGCAAACACCAACTTTGAGTATGCCTCTATCACACTGTGATTTCAAGAATGAATAGCAATGAAACACTCAGCAGTGCTTATTCTCATAAAACATTTATCCTCTTAGATAACATACCAAGGATAAATACCACCCCCCCACCACATTCTATCTCTCAATTCTATTCATATGAATTAAACTCTTGTAATTCCTAGGGAGAGGACACAGCTGTGATGTGCACTTGAGTTCTAAGATGTGGATTTAAGTCATACAACTTTAACCTGGAACACTGGGCAAGTTTAACCAATACAAGCCTCAGTTTTCCCTCATTTATATAAAATGGTAGTAAGAGAACTCATGCCTCAGCAGGTAACTTTATTAAATAAGTGTGAAATATTTAATACTGTATCTGCAACAGAGTATGCTGTATTACGTGTTATAAATACTGTAGTAATAATATATTTAGAAGCTTTGCTTCTGTCATCCATTTAGGAATCGGCCCTACTTCCACATTCAGACTTGAAATAATAAGAGACTGAGAAAGTGATTATAACACTGGAAAGGAGAGGCTATGTGTTATCAACAACTTCAATGATTAAAATGAGATGGCCTATATTCGTCCAAATATTTACCAACTCTTCAGAAAAACTATGCAAGGAACAATACAAAGTGATTTTTTCGAAGTCCTTTGCCAATAAAAGATATACACTCTAAGTCCACTAGTTTCTTACAAAATTGGGAAAGACTACTGACTTGAAAGGTGAGGAAGGAAGACAGTAAAAAACAACAGTAGTAGACCTTTCTGGCAAACTGTGACATACAACCAGCCAACGAGGCATTAAAGAAAACTAGCACATATTCTAATATTAAAGCATAGTGCATGAAACAGGTTTGCTAAAAAATAAGTATATGCCTATGTCTGAACCTGATGTTGCATCACCATTTTAGGAATTCATCTTCACACATTTTTAATGATGAACAGTATTTTTAAAATCTGTCTAGAAAAATCAATGTCACACTACATTTTAAAACTGACTTGCCACGAAAAATAACTTTAGTATTTTTTTTAGTAATAGTAGTAAAAACACATTTAATGCTAAAAAGAAATGAATTAATTTAGCTGTCCAAGGATATCCAAAAAAATGTAAATGTCCATAAAAATAAATACTATTAGCCAAGTACCTAGAGTGCAAAACCAATTTTTGGAGTTTACAAAATTCTACATTAAGATTTACATACTTTGATAGCAATTTAAACTACAATCTTTCATTTTTCTTACGAATTTAAATTCTTTCTATCAGACAACTGTATGTATTCATCAATATATAAAAAGTATAAATAACATATATCTGCTTAAATGCCCTTTGAGTGTAATTAGCACAGGTGTGGTTTGGGCAAAAAGTTAAATAACCAGTAAATGAACCCACTAAATCAAAATATCAAACTGATAAGGCAAAATCAAAACAGAACAAAAATTTTTTAGTAACATCTAAGTATTTCTGTCCCCGCCTTTTTTATCATACTTGGGATGCAGAAAAGGTCAATTCATCTATAAACGAATTTATTAAGACAATGAAAGGTGTCTTAGGGCTAAGAAGTGCTGATCTACCTGCAGCTCCTTGGGGAGTTTCATCTGTCCTGGCAGCTGAAGAATTCACTGTCTCCTGGTTGCTTTCAGGGTCTGCCATTTTCTCCTGCCGCCGGGCCTCAGCTGCTCCTCTCTTGCCCAGGCCAGAGCCTCGCCGACTGCAACAGAAAAATGTCATCATAGGCAGCCTTACCAGGGCACCAGCAGCAATGTATAGATAACACAAAGCTCAAATTCATAGTGTACAAAAAGCCAGTTTCTTCTTTTAAAATAAAAATGGTTACTCATAGTGATTTTTCTGTAACAACCAAGACTTTGCATATTTAAAATTCTTCCAAGTTATATGGCATTCACAGTATAAGCTTTTGTGTTACTGGGAGCTGTTGTCATCTTTACAGACATGATTTTTTTAAAACTTCAGATAAATGAAGTCTCCTAAATCTCCCAAAGAGAAAAAAATTCTACTCATTTAAAATACAGCCTCACTTCCAAGCTAAAAAAGTGAATCAATACACAAAGACAAAGTGACACTGACAGTTTAAGGATGAAAATATCTGTATCAGAGTACCTAAACCATCCCAAAATATCTTAATAGAGAACTTCATCATGTGAAATAACCATGAACTTAATATTTACCAAGAACAAACATGACATCTCAGAAGACATGTTTAAGAACAATGTAAGAAATAAAATAATCACACCTTTTTCATGAAGAAAATTACATTTTTTGTTGATCTTTTCCCATTTTAATAAAAAAAAAATCAGTAAGCAAATTGAGCAAGGAGACGGCCCACTTGTACAATTTAATACTACTTTGACAGCAGCTCTTCAAATTACCTTAGAAAATGTCAAAATCTACTACTAAAAACGTTTTAATTGCTTTTTGCTTCGTAAGACAAAAGCTCAAGGGGCTGGAGAGATGGCTCGGCAGTTAAGAACACTGTCCTTGCAGAAGACCCGGGTTCGAATCCCAGCACCCACATGGCAGCTAACAACTGTCCGTAACTCCAGTTTCATGGGATCCAACAGCCTCTTCTGTCCTCCACATGCATTGAACAACACAGGTGCACTTACCTACACGCAGGCAATACACACATACACATAAAATAATAAAATATGAAAAAAAAGAGAGGAAAAAAAAAAAAAGCTCGGATAAAATCAAATTTGCCAAGCTACAAATCAGGCAGATTCAGTCATTCAGCATCTAATTTTCACAACACAATGGGCAGAACATGTATATAAGGCTACCATCCTCTGAAGACAAAGGCACTACCTCAGTGAGCTACAAGTAGAACCCAAATTCTTCAGAAAAGGTTTTACATCAAGAGTGTGCTATATTAGCTTGTGCACAATAGAGCCATATATATTAGATGTAATTTTACATGCACCAATCAACTGGCCCTGTGTACAAAAGGCTGCAGTGAAAACAAGAGGAACACAATATTCAAAACCTGGTCCAAAACAGATTTTCAACCGTGGAGAACTAAGAACTATTTTCACAGGAATTCTTAAAGTATTGCTAAGAAACCTCAAGCACGAAGTTATGCTAATTCTAGACATTTTAAGTATTGTGAAGAAGTAGAAACTACATGTGGAGGCTACGAATACAGGTACAGTGGTAGCACAAGGCTACTGTGCATGAGGCCCTACGTTCAACATTCACTATCCAAGTATCTCTCAAAAGTATAAAAGTAGAGACAGACTTAGGTTGGCAAGGGTACATTATGTTTGTTATTATGGTATGAACAAGTCATTCTTTTCCTTGTGTAGTCATTATATCACCACTTAAAATCAAAACCGACTAACTTAAGAATCAAATGAAATTCAAAAATCTTACTGCTTACCCGAGTCTTGAACAGAAAAAAAGGCAATCTAGGATCACTGACCCGTCATAGGTTTTGATGCATGTAGTAAAGAACAAAAAACTGCATTTAAAAGAGGAAGAGCTGGGGCTAGAGAAATGGCTCAGGTGGTTAAGAGCACCGGCTGCTCTTGCAGTAGACCCAAGGCTTGGTTCCCAGCACCCACATGGTAGCTAACAGCCATCTTATAAGTCCAGTTGAGGGGGATTCAACACCCTCTTCTGGCCTCCTTGGGTACTGCATGATCATGGTGCACATACAGAACACTCATATATATAAAAAAAATGACAGATAACTGACATTTGTCTACTGAATAACAACATGAGTATCCTTTCATAGCAAACCTGAAAATCTGAGACAATTTCATGAAAAGGATTTTTTAATCTTTAACCTAAGATTCTCATTCAATTAAGTATATGAAATAAGACCCATCTCAAAAGCAAGTGAAATTCTTCAAATCAGATCCAAAATAACTTGGAAATACAGGTATTGGAAATGTGAAAGAATACACATAGTGGCCACACTTTTTCTTGGTAAGATCTTGAAATACAAAACGAAAATTAAATGTTTCTTCTCCTTGCTCATTAAACTCAGTTACTGATGGCTGGAAACTTATTAGGCAATATTAACAGTCATTAAAAGAGGAATCTCCTTTAAAGTTTCATCAATCCTGCCAATGGCAAATGTAACCACATTTTAAACAAGTCAAATCTGAACAAAGATGCTCATTGAGACATATATCTGGCAGACTACAACTCTGAAAACAACCTAATGGCCAACTACTAGACATGACTGTGAAAATGTAGCCAAAGAAAGAGATGATGAAAGTGACAAAAAAGAATGGACTTGTGATAGTCCTCTGAGGCAGTGATTATGAAAGTTGGGCTTTCTCTATAATTCCACTGAACATTAATGCAACAGAAATTAGACATGAATAATCACTGAAAAAACGTGTCACACTCAGCCACTTAGTGACTTTTTAAAAAATCTATTTAACTCCAGGTAAGCTGGGGTAACAAGGAGACTGTCTCAAAAAGACCAAAATAAATAAATAAATCTATTTAAAACAATCAAGTTGCTGTTATTTAATAAAGGAAGGTTTTAAAATAAAAAATTAAGGAATGGGTAATTAGCTCAGCAGTTATGAGCACTTATAGCTCTTGCAAAGGACCCATATTTAGTTCCTAAGACCCGTACCAGGGGACTCCAGCTCCCCCAGGGAAATCTGACAATCTTCTGGTCTTCTCAGGCACCAGGCAGGGATATACTGCACATATATACATATATGCAGGTAGTCAACATAACATAAATTTTAATGTTAAAAAAAAAAAAGAAAAATTGGGGCTGGAGAGAGAGATTGCTCAGCAGTTAAGAGCACTGACTGCTCTTAAGACCCAGGTTCAATTATCAGCACTCACATGCCATCTAACAGTCTGTAACTCCAGTTCCAGGGGAATTTGACACCCTCTTCTGACCACTGCAGACTTCGCAAGACACAGGAACACTTACACACATGCAGGTATTATACACGTTTTTTAAAAATGAAAACTGTAAATTAAGTAAAACATCTAAATAGGAGCTAGAAGATGACTTGGCAGTTAGTTAAGAGCACTGGTTGTTCTTGCAGAGGACCTAGGTTTGAATTCCAGTACCCACATGATGGATAACAACCATCTTTCACAAATATTCCAGATGATCTGAGGCCATCTATTGACTTCTACAGGCACTGCACACACAGTATGCTTACATACATGAACACTCATAGGCATAAAAATAAAAATAAAGTATTTTTTAAAAACATCTAAATAATAGTGGACAAAAAGCACAAAAACACTAGTGATATTAGAATGCATACTTTTAATAGTACAGTAGACAATTACTTTACACCCCCCTGTGATCCCATTACTTGGGAGGCTGAGGCAGGCAAATTCTGAGTTCCAGAGTAGCAAGACCCTACCATAAAAAAAGGAAGGGAAGGGAAAGGAAGAGGACAAGGGAATAGAGGGGAAAAAAGGGGGAGGAGCGAGGAAAGAGAAAGGCAAGGAAGGGAGAGGGATGGAGAAGTAGGAGGGAGGGAAAACTTAAATTAGTAACTTTAAAAATAAGAATTCTGATCAAATCTGGAGATATCCGAGCAATAGAAGATAAATGAAAATATAATCTGAAAACTACTAGATTAATTACCTGGTACTAGCACAGGAGCCCGTGGTCTTTTGGCGTGTGCTCCTCCTCAAACTGGGGAGCTCAGCAGGTGGGGACTCACTGCGCTTCTTGGTAGATTTTCTTAAACCTATATATAGGAAATATAAAAGTTAAATAAGAAGTTATGAATTGTTTTTATAAAATGTTCCACGTAACCATTCTGTTTAAAATCCCACAGAATCTTTCCCTGACCTTTCCAGCAGTACTCCAAGGTTAACTGCAGAGATCTTTATGTGGCCTTCTCATAACAGGAAAGCTAACACTATGTGGCATTCCAGTTCAGGATCAGTCTTTTGACTTGACCCAAACTTGACTCAAGCTACCCACGTCATCACAATCCTGCCTTTCTCAAACCATCTTCTCTCAAAGTTCCTCTCTCTTCTCCACTAAGGCCAAGAGAGATTTTTTTGTAGGCATTCCTTACCAATAACTAAATTTTCTAAAATTTATAGTATTATTTGGTCTCAGTAAAGATACTGAGACAACAAAAAATATTTTGTTTATACCACTCCTTGGGCAAGGAACATGTAAACAAAGGTCAGTAGAATGTCCAATTTTAGATCATATCACTGGGGGAAAAAAAAATCCAGCACAGTTTACATATTATTCTAAAAGCTACTTAATTCTTTTACAGTTAATAAAAAACAAACCATGGTACAATGCATGAAGGTATACTGGGTGGTAGGCTCCATCTAAACAAAGACGTTAAATAGTGGAAATTCAACGGAGTTCTCTGAAAGCTACTAGACCACAGTGAATGGATGTCAACTTTTTCAAGGATGAATTGTGCATTTCGTTTGAATCCCTTCTATTTTTCCATTAAGTTTTTTATGTTTTGAATATGTCACTGCTTTATAGTAAAAAGGGATTCTATCCTCTTGATTCCTTAAAAGCACCAATAAGAACTGGAAGATAAATGGTTAAAGAAAAGAATTCTAGGTATTTTCATCTTTTAAATTCTGTTTTTGTTTTGGTTTTTGAGACAAGGTTTTATTATGTTGATTTGGCTGGCCTGGAACGCTTGTGTGTGTGTCTGTGTATGTGCCACACAGACACACACAGACACACACAAAAACCAGGCTGGCATCAAACTGACAAGATATCCATCTGCCTCTGCCTCCAATGTGCTGGGATTAAAGGTGTGTACCACCAAGCCCAGCTTCTTAATTCTTAATTTAAAAACTCAACTAGCAACGGTCTATCCAAAGGTAAGGAAAGGGGTTAGTGAATGCAAAGCAAGTTACTCAAGAGTCTTCAAACACAAATCAGAAGCTATGAAGGCAAAAATCTATGGCCACAGAGAAATTACTTAGAAATCTAAACCAAATATTAAAGAAATTTCTTTCCCAAACTGTTTTTTGTGTAATAACAAGACACTTAAAATTGACATAATGTACTGATGTAACTGAGAAAGATCAGCTTAAGATTTTTTTTGTTTTTTTTTTGAGATAGGGTCTTCCTGTAGCCCCAGCTGACCTAGAACTCTATGTAGACCAGGTTGGCTCAAACACATAGATCACCTGCCTCTGACTCCCAAGTGTTGGGATTAAAGGTGTGAGCCATCACACCTGGCTCCGATTAAAAATTCTTGAATTTCCATTTTTGTTTAGTTCTTAATGTGATTTTATGATATACTCACACATATACTACTATGCCTTCTGTCTTTGCCTTGACATGCAACATGGTCATGTGAAAGACAAATGTTATGAATGTGAACTGTCAGCAATGGAGCTGACAAAACGTATAATAAAGCCATAACACTATTTTTTAGCATGTTATAAATTCAGCTAGGTGTTTTAACACATGCCAGTAAACTCTGCACTTAGGAGGTGGAGGGAGGAGGATTAAGTTCAAGGCTACCTGAGCTACAGGAGGCCCCCTTAAAGCCAAAAATGGATGGGCATAGTGGCACACACCTTTAATCCCAGTACCAGGGAGGCAAGGCAGGCAGATTTCCGCCTTTTCTACAGAGAGAATTACACTGCGGGTCTACAGAGAGACCCCCGTTTTAAAAGAATAAATAAACAAACAAACAAAAGCAGAAAATACTCAAAAGCACAAATTAGGATGATCAAAACACATTAAAAACATAAAATAGAAAAAAAAGTTTTCACTTAATGAATCACTTTAAAAACCTAATATAACTGTCCATACCATGATACATTAAGGGACAGTAACACACATTTACATCTACTTGGTGACAAAAGAAAAATATTCAAATGAATGTACTTGACTACTAGTATACTGCTAGCTTTAGGGAAGGGTATGCTTTTTAATCAAACTTTTTTTTACATTTTCACTATTATTAATCCTGAGCATTTAAACTTTACTCAGGTATAATTCATTATAATCTGCACTTCAGTGAATGGCTCAATGAGGTTAAAAAAATGTACTTAACTATATACAAAATGACAATCAAGGCATAGAACATTTTCATCACTCTATAAGCTCCTTCGTGCAGCAGAAGGTATTACATGCAAATGAAAACAAAAAGTTAGGGATGGCTATTGTAATTTCAGGAAAAAAAGAGAAGTCAAACACTTAAAAAAGTGACAAAGGGATGGAGAGATGGCTCAGCAGTTAAGAGCACTGGCTGCTCTTTTGGAGGACCTGGGCTGGGTTCCCAACACCCAACTGGCAGCTAATAACTTGTCTTTTAACTCCAGTTCCAAGGTATCTGACACCCTCTTCAGGACCCTACATGGTGTACTTACCAAGAAGCACATACAACAGTCATTCACATAAAAATTAAAAATACAATTTTAAGTGATAAATAAGCCAGGTGTGACACCCGACACCCCCCACCCCCGCCGACTTAAGATAATAGGGTCTCCCTGTAGCCTGAGCTGACCTGGAACTCACTGAGATCTGCTTTCCTCTGCCTCCCAAGTGCTGACAAATAATAATTTTGTATCATGCAAAGTGATCAATCCATCAAGAAGATACAGCTAACCACGGAATAGAAACAATATAAAAATTGCAAGGAAGCTGGACTTATAGGAGCACATCTTTAATCCCAGCACTTGGGAGACAGAAGTAGGAGGAACTCTGTGGCATTGAGGCCAGCCTGGTCTACAAAGTGAATTCCAGGCCAGCTAGGGGTACAGGAAGTCCCTGTCTCAACACAATTTTTTTTTTTTTTTTTTTTGCTAAGGAGGACTGGAGAGATGATAAACTGAGAAGTTTAAGAGTGTGAACTGCTCCTGCAGAGGGCTTGAGTTTAATTCCTAGCACCCATATCAGGCAGCTTACAGCAGACTGTAGAACTCCAGATCCAGGGGGATCTATCACTTCTGGCCCCAGGGACCTGCATGTGCTTTTGTATGTGTGTGGGCATGCACACACAATTTAAATATAAAATTGCTGTTCAAAAGAGTTAAGGATTTCAATGCCACAACTGAAAAACAAGATCATCCAGACAAAATCATTAATACTGGACAAGTGCTGGTCAAATAACACCAAGTGGACACAACTATGGTGATAAAGAACACTCCGTCCAACAGAACTAAATTATATATAGTCTTCAAAGTGCACAAAGAATTCTTCAGCATAGGTCTTCCTTTAGGCCACAAACAAGTGTGAGTAAATTTAAGGATGAAATCCTATCATTATCTCTTATGACTAGATGGCATAAACATAAAAACAACAGGACACACACAAATACAAAACAGGAGGAATCATGTAAAATTAACAAACTAAACAGTATGCTCTTGAACAACTAAGTCAAAGAATAAAGGGGAAATTAATTTACACTTTGAGATCCCCCTTAGCTCTCCCAACGTATCAAAACTTAGGGGATACCATAAAAAGTAATAATTCTAAGAAACATACAGCAGTAAAAGCCTACTTTAAAAAAAAATGAATGCAAAGGGCTACCTAGTAGTGTTACTCTGTGGTGGAGTGTGTCTCTAACATTAGCAATGCACTCATGTTCATCCCCAGAATTGTACAAAGCCATGCTTTACCTGAGCTCTTAGATCCTTCCAAGCATGAAGCTGGGCTTTAACAGCCAGATGTGGGAACTGACTCTAGTTTTTTTCATTTAATTTTGGTTGAATATCACCCCTAAAAACCTAATTGTAAGTCAATACAGTATTCACAATGTTTTACCTAAAGTAGGTGTGAACAAGTTGCAGTCTTGCCGGCCAAGGTCAGCAACAAGTCTGATTCTATGCAGTCCACATGTTAGGAAAAGTCCAATTGTAATAAAAGATAACTTATGGGACGGAGGCTGGCTCCGTGTAGTCAGCAAAGCCTGAAATACGTACTATAAAATATCTATCAGCCTAGGCTGGAGGGATAGCACAGCCATTAAAGGCTAAGGCTAAGAACCAAAATATCACCCAAAGGCTAAGAAGGAAAAGAAAAAAGTCAGGATGCCATTTCTGATCTAAAAATATTTGAGACTTTTACAAAATGTATGTTAAGAATGCTGTTAGTATTTTCACAGGGATTGAATTGCATCAGTACATCAATTTGGGCTAATACTGTATTTCAACAATAGTAGTGCATTTAATCCACAACAGACTTTTACCCCTCTCCCCATTTTTCTTTGTGTGTATATCCTTAACTTCTTTCATTAATGTTTTACAATTTTCACTTCCACAAATGAAAACACAGCATAAGGCCATTATGCTACTTCAAAAAATTGAGCCCAAAAGAGGATCACTTTATATAAGTACATTTTCAGTAAGTTGCTCAAGTCAGTGAGAATACAAATGGAAATAGCAACAAGGGTGAACCTGACATAACTTAAAACTACATTATTATCTTCAAGCAAACAAATATTTATTAATGGCTTTTTTGGGTAAAATATATTCACAAAACGGGTAGCAAGCTATTATCAGATAAAAAGTGATTTATTTTTAAATCACTCAGGAATAAAAGGCAAATTTGGGGATGATAATGAGGTAAACAAAAAATTAAAAGGTAAATCAAAAAAAATTTTTTAAGTTGTATCTTCCAGTTAATGAATAACCACTACATTCACTGAATTGGCAGTATAAATTAAAGATATTAGGAAATGTGTAGATATTTGTCCTAAGAAGAAACTGTGGACCATGGCCAGTAGCAAAAGGAGTTAAATGACCAATAACAGGGAATACTTAAATAAAAAATACAGTAAAAAAATCCTAAGAATCATTAATCAGAAGGTGTACAGATCATTTTTTATGATGCTGCTGGAAATGTAAATTCATACATCTATGAGCAATTTCAAAATATTAACATTTAAAATGAACATAACCAGTGATCTCACAAGGAAATAATTTATTACATAAAAATAACTTATGAGATAGAAATTACAATAAAATGCTGAATTTAGGGAAAGGTCCAACCAAATATAGTTATTAAAAATGATATAACTTGGGCTGGAGAGATGGCTCAGAGGTTAAGAACACTGGCTGTTCTTGCAGAAGATCCAGGTTCGAATTCCAGCACCCACATGGCAGCTAACAACTGTCCGTAACTACAGTTCCAGGGGATCCAACAGCCTCTTCTGTCCTTTGAGGATGCTGCACGACACAGGTGCACTTAACTACATGCAGGCAATAACACACATACTCATAAAATTTTTTTTTTTAATTATATAACTTAACCTGGGTATGGTGGCACATGCCTTTAATCACAGCACTCGTGAGGCAAAGGAAGGTAGATCTCTGTGAGTTTGAGGTCAGTGTGGTCTACTTAGAAAGTTCCAGGCCAACTGAGGTTACCCTACAGAAAGATCCTGTCTCAAAAAGACTTAAAAACAAAAACAAAAAATTTTAATATAATTTAAGCAAGGCCTGGTGGAGTTCACCTTTAATCCCAGCACTCTGGAAGCAGAGGCAGGCTGATCTCTGTGAGAGCAAGAGCAGCTGGGGCTACAGGGAGACTGTCTCGAAAGATTTAAAAAATAAATAAATAAATAAATAAAATATGTAATTTTGGGTGGTGCACCCAGGCAAATTTCTGACTTCAAAACTAGTCTGGTTTATTAATTTCCAGGCCAGCCAGGGCTACACAGTAAGACTCTGTGTCAAAAAAAAAAAAAAAAAAAGATGTAATTTATAGGCCTAGAGATGCAGTTCAGGAGTAGAGTACTTGAATACTGTATGAAAGAACCTCAGTTTGATCACCAGCACCAAATTTTATAATTTTTTAATAGGACAAAAAAGCGAGTATAAAATTATAGTTTTTCACACCTAAAACATAAATGCTACCTTACTCTGTTACTGTGAGGATGAAATTTAATGTACATCAAGTTCGTATTTGAGAGTCAGGCATAAAACAAGCACTCGGAAAAGCAACACCTACTATCATGAGAATAAGTATGTGCACATGCATAGAAAATGGCTGCCTTCTAGGTAAAGACAAAAGACTGAGAACATGCATTTAACTGTCTCTCTTCATGAAACACCAGTAAATAGCATTTAAAAAAAAAAAATCTGACACATAAATCCACAAAGATGGTAAGAATGGAAGACTCAATCGTAACGCAGTTTTACCAGGTGAAAAGCAGAAATATGAGGCACAGCAAAGTCCAGAAAGCTAAAAGTAGAAAATTGAGATAAATATCAATTAGAATTGAGGCAACACACACTGAAAAAAGACTCAGGAACTGACGGCACCAAGTACCTCTGGAGCAATTTTGGAGTTAAAACTCAGGACTGATTGATATCAGATGTATATGAAGCAATCAAGACTTCCAGATCCCCTCCCCCACTTGCACAGCTGGGCAACTGTCACTTTCTGGACCAAATAAAACACAGGGCCATTATTCTTTACAAAGTGTAAAGTACAGAAATTTTTATTAAAGCAGGTAGTCAACAAGGAGGGAGGTGGATCAAATGCATATAAAAAACATAGGAGATGACATATACCCCACCCTCCTTGCCAGGATGATTCTTAACTCGGTCTCAAAGAACTAGGACACAGCTTCATTTTGAGACAGGAACTTGAAAGAACCTTGCCTGTAGAATTTTACCAGGCTAACAAAAAAAGAATGTAAACATAATGAAAGATGAAGTTTCACAACAGACCAGTTCAACCACCACTAGGCAGTAAATCTCAGTCAAACCTCACTCATGTACTCAGAGGTTAAAAACTAAACTTTTGCTCTTCCTTATACTTGACTACAGGGAGACTACCAGACTCTAAAGAAAGTTCCTAGTTTACAACAAAAAAATTCAAGCACTTCCATCCACCAAAGAAAAAAAAAAAAAAAAAAAAAAAAAGCAGGGCAAGGAAAACTAATGTCCTCAAAAAAAAGTATGTCCATGAACCAAATAAGAGTTTTTTCTATAAGGGAAAAAAATAAAACAAAAATACCACCTCTTTAAAATAAAATAGCAAGTACCCAAGTTGGGGACAGGGGTAGGGACAGACCCGAACCAATAGGTAAGTTGGAAGACAAAGCTAAAGAAATCTACCAGAAAAAAAAAAGCAAAGTAAGAACCCAAGGTAAGATCAAGGACCATCCAAGAAGAAAATCACTCCTAGTAACAGGAAATCTGGAGAGAGCAAAACAAGAACCACATAACTAACAACTGTCTTGGTTTATATGAAACTATGCCAATTTTTAAGGCTCAAAACGCAGAGCCAACAAATGACCCAAGGACCAGGATAGTTGGTCAATCTTATGAGGATTGGAAGCAAACACAAATCAACAGAAAGTAACTTTCTAAATAACGGCTATAGACCAAAAGCTTACATGAAAGAAAGTTATTGAAAAACAAGCAGTTCTGATATTCAATAACAAAAGATACTCTAGGTTCTTCAAAAGGAATTTCTTACTGAACAAGAATTAAGGTACTATGACACAGACTGAAAAATAAATCTGAATAAATAGCCAGCTGTGCATCTATAATCCTAGCACCGAGGAGACAGTCAAGAGAATGAGCTTGAGGCCAGTTGGGCTACACAAAAAGACTCTCTCCAAAAAAGTAAGATCTGAACCAAAAAAAAAAAACTGAAGCAAGCTCTAAGGCTAAAAATATAGCACAACCATGCAGAGAGAGTAACTACCATGTGGAGGTCTCCCATCCTCAGTAATCTGAAACAGATGTACATACACAGCTTCAGAAAAGAAACCATTAAGTAAGGAGTATGGAACTGAGAGGTTCTGAGTTTTGTAGGGAAATCCACAATAAAAAGCATTAAATTCAGGGAAAACAGGATTTAAAAGAACCATTTCTTTTATACAGTACAGACAACATTTATATATTCATGGTAATATAGATATGGATAAACAGAAAACATACAATATATGTTTGGTGAGTGACAGAGTCAGGTGATTTTACAGCAAAAGTTCTCCTTATGAGGCTGGGGATTTAGGCCAGTGGTGGAGTGAGTGCAGAGCATGGAGAAGGCTCTAGGTTCCATCTTTAGGGGGAAAAGGGTACCCTTGTTTTCCATAAGACAAGTAAGCGAATCAACAGTGGGAGGATAGGAAGGTAATGAATGAACTTTTTAAGGCACATAACTCATAAAACAAATTAAATCTCAATCACCTTTTGAAAAAGCGTGTGACGAGTCTGCTTGTAGTCCTTTTCCTGGTTTTGTTTTCTTTTTTTTTGAAACATTTGCTACGTAGGCCATGCTGGCCTTAAACTTGCCATCTACTTGCCTCGAGGTCCAAGTTACAGGTATGACCACCACACTCAGCTACTGATTCCAGTTTAATAACAGCACTTAGGTAACTTAGAATTTAAACAGTTCCTAAGTGATGATAAATAAACACAGGGCTGTGGAGAATGGATGCGGGAGAATCAGGAATTTAAGGCTAGTCTAGGCCAAGAGTCTAATTTCTAAATTCCTCTCTCCTGCTCTAATGGTTTTTACTTTTTCCCTTATAAAAATTCAGAGTGCCATGTATCAGAATGGAGGATCCTTTTAATCGAAGGAGAATTACATTCCCAGAATTCTGCATCTGCCTGATTATTTAATTCCAATATCCTACATGTAAATCACAACAGAATATGAATCTTAGCAGAAAGTAGATACAAAGACACATCAAGTGAGAAATACAACTAACAATTTAAAATTTTTCTGAAAGTTACTTAATTACTAAGTGTAACTTACTATGAAATCTAAATATTCGCTAATTGCCAAGTGTGGTGGCCCAAACCTTTAATGCCAACATTCCAGAGGTTTAGGTAGGCAGATCTGAGTTCCAGGCCAGCCAGGGCTGCAGTGACGCCCTGTCTTTAAAGAAGAGGAAGAGGAAGATGGAGGGGAGGAGAGAGGAAGGGATATGGGAGAGAGAGAGGGCGGGAGAGAGGGAAGAGTAAAGTTTCCTTAGTAAGCAGTTAGCAAAATACACTTTGTGATGGTTAATGTAAGAAAATAAGCATCTGAAGCAGGTCTGTGAGGGATTATCTTAAGTAGGTTAATTCAGATGGGAAGACCCATCCTATTTGTGGGTGGCATCATTTCCTGAGCTGGAGTTCTAGAATGTGTAAAAAGGAAAGAGCCAGCTAAGCACCAGCATCCAGTCTCTTCTTCCTGGCTACTGACACAATTTCACTAGCTATTTCATATTTGTGCTGCCTTGACTTCCTTGCCATGAGATGATGGAAGGCAGCCATGGAATGCCAGCCAACATAATAAACCCTTTCTTCCTTAAGTTGCTTTTGTCAGGATGTTTTATCACAACAGAAAAAGTAATTAAGACACACCATATAGACTAATTATAAAGTATTATTAAAATATAAAATACTCCTAAAAAAAAAAAAATCACCCAAACCAATACTGTAATACTGATTTTACATTTGACAAATCAACTTGCAAAAATGTGTTTAGTTAACACAGACAACCTAATTCTCACACCAAATCAGATTCCGTTCCTTCATGTGAAAAACCCAACAAGTTTTGATGTATGCAAAAGCTGTTTAGAGGTGACAAGACAGCTTAACTGGTAAAGCACAATAAACTTAGTAAAGTTTTCTTTAGACATCCATAAATAGGCTGTGGTGTTCCTGCCAACATGCTCACAACATGTACAAACTAAATTAGAAGGGAAAATGCTAGAGGGTGTGTTCTAGCATGCACAACAACCTGGTTCAGTCCCAGCACCACAAAAATAAAAAAGCCCATTAAATACTTGATTAGAATTCTTTGGGTTTTTTTTTTTTTTTTTTTTTTTTTTTTTTTTTTTTTTGGTCTTTTTGAGACAGGGTCTCCCTGGAGCCCCAGCTGTCCTGGAACTCACTATGTAGAACAAACTCACAAAGATCCGCATGCCTCTGCCTCCCAAGTGCTAGGATTAAAGGCATGCATCACCATGCCCAGCAGAGAATTCTTAACATATAATACTACCAGGTGTTGGTGTGTTACATGGCACTTTATGAAGTTCTCCCATTTATTTTTTATTTATGTTTCACAGGAATAAATATCATTTGCAAATATGATACCTAACATCTCTAGTATCAACTATAGCTGAATGTTTTCTTTAAACTCAACAGAACTAGCATAATAAATTTATACTGAATGTTCCCAATCAAAATAACTACATGTACTCAAAATGCTGCTCTGTATGTTTTTCTTCCTTAAATTTCTACTTCAATTGTGTATCCTAATTTTGTGATATACACACACTAAGCACTACGCTGACTCTCTGTACTCACTTATTCCTCAGATAGGTTAATTATGCCCATTTCACAAAAAGAAAAGATTACAAACTTTCCTGCCATCACCACCTTATAAAATAGCAGAAGTAGGATTCAAATCTAGGACTGATGATCTACATTATGGACTCTCTCACTAAAATATTTCGAGCCCAGAGATGAGGATTTAAACAAAAAACAAAAAAACCCCCTTGGACTGGAGAGATGGCTCAGCAGTTAAGAATGCTGGTTGTTCTTGCAGAAGACCAGGGTTTCAATCCCAGCACCCACATGGCAGCTAACAACTGTCTGTAACTCCAGTTTCAGTGGATCTGACGGCCTTTTCTGTCCTCCGCAAGCACTGCACAACACGGGTGTACTTTCCTACATGCAGACAATACACTCATGCACATTAAAAAACAAAACAACAACAACAACAATAAAAAAAACACAACCTAACTCAATTCAACCCTTGTAAGTAAAATTATATACCAATTTTGGTTAATTATGCCCATTTCACAATAAAAAAAAGACCATAAACTTTCCTGCCATCACCACCTGATAAAATAGCAGAAGTAGGACTGATCTACATCATGGACTCTCTCGCTAAAATATTTCAAGCCCAGAGATTATGATTTAAAAAAAAAAAAAAAAAAAAGCCAGGCGTGGTGGCGGCACGCCTTTATTCCCAGCACTCGGGAGGCAGAGGCAAGTGGATCTCTGTGAGTTCAAGGCCAACCTGGTCTACACAGTGAGTTCCAGGACAGCTGGGGCTACAAGGAGACCCTGCCTCAAAAAGACTGGGGGGGGGGGGGGAAATCACCTCACTCCTTATAAGTAAAGTTATATGCCAATTTTTTGGCTTCTTACACAAGTTCTTAATCTGAAATACTTTTAAACAATGCCTTTTAACAATGCCTTTAAGATTCCTTCCTAGATTCAGCACTCCCAATCTGTTCACTTAAAGTGTATTTTGACTTGAACACCAATTTCTAAATGACCTGGGGTTGAATATAGCCCTTGTGCTTCTTAGTTTTATGACCTTGTACAAAAATTAGACCTTGCCATATAAATAAAAAAGTTATGCCTGCCATATAAAGCAGATGAACGACAAACAGATAATCCATGTAAAGTACTGAGAACTGTCATACATAACTATAGTAAATACCAGCTGGCACATTGTTTTGAAAATGTTTTCACTTACCTTAAAAAAAAAAAATCCTAATGTTCAGGAGGTAAAGGCAGGCAGATCTCTATGAGATCCAGGTCAGCCTGGTCTACTATAGCGAGTTCCAGCTGGGGCTACAGGAAAACTTGTCTCAAAATGACCAAAAGTAGTAAATAGATTTTGAAGAGTGTAGTATGAAAATTAGAGATCATGAGGTAGTCATTCCTAAAGCCAGCAAAGGAGGATCAAATAAAATTTACTTTCTCTAGAGCCCCAATATCTCCAAATGACCCCATCATTTTCCAATATTAAAACATAACAAGATTTTAAAAATAAGGAAAAAACAAACAAACAAACAAACAAACAAACAAAAAAACACGTGAATAGTGAAGAAAAGGCTTCCAAGTCACTACATAGTCTTATGTTCCCATTCTTACTATGCCACTTATGCAGGGAAGTTATTCTACCTCCATGAAATAACATTCTTGAATAACTATCCTAAACAACTATTATTTTTTCAAGTCACATGTGACTGACTACCTAAGTAAAATACCTGGTATTTAACAGATGCTAAAATGCTGCCAGACCCTTCTCTTGTTTCAAAAGGTTAGGCTGTAATTAGAAATCAGAACAAGAGCAGTAGCTCTGAGATGGGAAAAGCAATATACTGGCTCCATGAAATGCAGAAAGTGACATTACGAAACAAGTTTTAAAACATTGTCTATGATTGTGTAGAGCAGGTTTAATAGAACTATCTAGTTTGTTCATGGTCCAATAACTGCACAATTCTTGTTTCCTCAATTAAGAGTTCTGCCAAAAATCACAGAAACGCCACTAAAAATGAGTTTGTCCTGTTGGACAGGAAGGCACTTAAAGTCCAGGAACAATACAAGAAAGTGCCACTGCTGTTTGGTTGCCCAGCAGAACTAGCCCATAAGGGTCCTAAAGATGAGGATGTCATATTCCTTGGTCCCAGGACATAGAAAGCACAAGCTGGAACTGGGTCTGAAATGTCCTCCCTGCTGGCTAACCCTAATAGTATGGATGACAGGTGCTATCCAGGTTGCTGGGAGAGAACTGTCCATCTTTATCAGAGAGCTGCAGAGATGGCTCAGTGGTTAAGAGCACTTGCTACTGTTGCACAGAACCAGGTTCAGCTCCCAGCACCCACATAAAGGTTAACAACTGTCTGCAACTCCAGTTGCAGGGGATTCAATGTCTTTTTTCAACCTCTCTCAAGAGGCACCAGCACCCATTTGGTGCATATACATATATAGATACTGGCAAAACATTCATACACATAAAAAACAAAAAGCAATCTTACTCAGCTGTGAACCCTATATACAACAATCATGACTAAGATGAGCTCACTGATACAATAGTACCAAGTCTGTTAGGGGGTAAACAACTACTTTCTGATAGGAATTTACATTTGGTACTGCAAACCCTGGGGGTGGACCATAAGGGGGAGATCATAGGCTCTAATGGGAAGTTACTGCTTTTGTTTTGCTAAATGAACATGATGTGCCTACCAAATTGCCTTCTAAGTATCTGTTTATGCCCTTTAGGTTAGTGCTGCTGTCAGCTTTGGTCAAAGAAACTTTTATACAGTCCTCAGTGCTGCCTGCAGAGACTAGTAACAGAGTACTGAGAATAATGACCACTGAACACAGAGCCAAAGATGGGACATCTGTATTACCCCTTCCAGGCTCAAACAACATTGAAGAAGGGGAAGCAGCAGGGAGATAATAGCCAGGAATTCACAAGTTTGTGGCTCATGACCCACAAACTGCATATCAGAGTTCAATCCTTGGAATCCATAGAACCAACTTCCTAAAGTTGTCTTCTGTCCACACACATGCTATGGAAAGAGCTCATATTCTCACACACACCCCCCAAAACTAATAAATAAATAGTAAAAAAAGAGGAGTTGGCACAGCAGTTAAAGGTACTTGCCACCAAGTCTGAAAACCTGAGTTTGATGCCCTGGACTTACATGGTATTAGACAACTGACTCCCTCAATTTGTCCTCTGACCTCCACATATGCAATGTAGCACACCCAGACACACCCACATGCCACTCAAACATTTATTTTTTTCAGAATAGACGTAACTTAGAAAAAATTTTTTAATGAAGAATTTGAACCGGGGGTGGCGGTCCATGATTTTACAATCAGCACTCAGAAGGCACAAGCAGGATCTACCTGAGCTGGAGGCCACTGTGGTTTATATGGCAAGTGAAGGCTACACAGTAAGACCCAGTCTCAGAAAAACAAACAAAAACACAAATTAAGAACAGAAGGGGAAGAGGTTTGGAAGGCGACCTTATTTCCCAGCATGACGTGTATAGGACTACTGAACTCACAGCAAGAGCTGTGATTCCCTGCAGAAGATCTGGTAAAGCCTGGGGCCATACAATCTACCTAGAAGGGAGAAAGGCTCACAGGCCCTACCCTCACAGAGGATTTTGCAGTTAAGGAAGTTGATGGGGGAAGCCACTTAAGAAATAATCCCCCATCCATTCTCCTGTAAGCAACACTAATGAAACTTACTGGGTCACTTCCACCACCCACCAAGAAATAAGGGTGTAGTGGAGACAAAGATAAGGTGATGGATAGGACTGAAATGTGTATGAAAGTATCACGATAAAACCCAACACATATAATTAACATATGCTAATTTGAAAACTTTTAAAATGGGGTCTATAAGAAAAGAAAGCTTAGGCCTAGAGAGATGGCTCAGCACTTGCAGAGAACCCAGGTTCAATTCCCAGCACCCACATGGCAGTTAACAACCGTCCCGGAACTACAGTTTCAAGGGAATTCAACATCCTCTTTGACCTCCCAGGGTACTGCAGATCATGAGTGCGTTTACATATACACAGGTAATAAACTCATACACATAAAATAAAAATAGTATATTTTTAAAAAGAATGCTTACTAGGTATACTGATACACGCCTGTAAATGCATTGGGATGTTGAGAGGTTCAGAAGTTCAAGAGCATTATGTACTACAGACCAAGTTCTAGGCCAGACTTATATGATAAAGGGGGAGGAAAGGACCAGCATGGTGGAACACACCTTCAGTCTCAGTGACAAGGAGGCAGACAGATCTCTGTCAGTTCAAGGACAGCTGGAGGTATATAGTAAGTGATAGGTAGGAATGTTGGAGAGAGTGTGCGTGCGGTGGAGAGCACGAGCGGATGGATGCGGCACTGAGGCACAGATGGAATTCTCAGCGGGATACAGCTTTATTTTGCACGGGACACGTTTCCCTCGGGGAAGGGAAAGATGTCAGCGAAGGGCAGGAGAGGGAAAGATGTCAGCCCTTGGGCTGGGAGCTGGGACTTTATATATGGGGGCTGTAGGGTGTAGAAGGGAGGAATGTTTGGGGGAGAAATCAGGGAGGGGGAAGCAGGAAAAGCAGGTAGGATTAGGGTCTGGAAGTGTTTACTTTTTCCCTCTTAAGATAAGAGAAAAACAGCTTCTAAAATCTCTGGTTATCAGGTAGAATCTGCTTATCGTATCTTTGGAGATCAGAGGAAAGGCAGGCTGCTTCTCAGCAGAGTTTGTTTCCCTTGACTCCAAAGGTCAAGGTGAGGTCCCTGTTGGGGAGGGGGGAAATTGCTGCTGTTTGGAACCCTAATGTAAGACCCTGTCTCCAAACCAACCACCACCACCATCACCAAAAAATATGGGGCGGGGGGGTGGGAGGGGCTATCTGCTATGACCTCACCATAGAACTCTTAAAACCCAAGAGCTAAATGAGATGATTTTAGGCAAGCGGAAGGGGTAAGGGAGAATGTAAATCTCCTGGAATGTAAATTTAGGCCTATCTCTGAGATGGAGGCCAGCCTGGTCCACAGGCCACAAAAAAACAGGGATGGAAGGAGGTTCAAGAGCTGGGTCAACATTGTCAAGAGAAACTGAGCAGGCTGGAGAGCTGGCTCAGTAGTAAATAGCACTTATTGTTCCCGCAGAGGAGCCAGGTTTCGTTCCCAGCACCCATTGAGCAGCTAACAATTGGCTGCAACTCCAGTTCAGGGGAAGCTGATGCCCTCTTATGGCCTTCAAGGCATTGTACACATACACTGTACACAAAGGTGCACTTGCAAATACAGGCAAAGCATTCATATACAAAACAAGATCTTGTTTAAAAAGAGAAAAGAAAATCTCGGCATTAGAATGGAGGCTGTGCCTTCTTAAAGAGGTCTTTTGCTTCTTTTCACTTCAAGATACTAATCTGGCAAATTCTAATCCATTATCTGTAACTTCAGACTGAAAATACTTTACAGATGTGCTCCATATTTAAAGTATACCAAAGTTCTAAAACTTTAAAAGATACTACCTTTCCAAATACCATATGATATACAGAACCAAAACTTTTCTATAGGAGTCTAGCAAAATGGTTCAGTCAGTAAGGTACTTCCTGCCAAAGCTGAAAGCCTAGTTCGATACCCCAAACCCACAAGGCACAAGAAGAGACTCCCAGAAGATGCCCCATTACCTCCACAAACACCACCAAACATGCACCCATACACAAAAAAATACATTTTTTTCAAAAATGATACACAGCCTAGTCAAGTAGCTTTCTTATCGAAGGTTAATACTGAAATTTACGTAGTAAAGTAGCTCTAGATTTAGGGTTAAACAGAATTACCAACTCTATTTCAATATTAACTGAACTTTGATAAGAATGCTATTAGGAGGGCTCAGCAGATGCAGCACTTGTCACCAAGACAGATAACCGGAGCTCACTCTCCAATGGTACAAGAGCAAAACCAATGACCTCTGGACTCCACACGTGCACCATGACACACCCTCACCCACATACATATAGAACAAGCACACAAAATGAAATTTTGAAAGGAGGTGTAGTGGCCCACACCTTAATTCCACCACTTTGAGAGACAGAGGCAGGCATATCTTTGTGAGATCAAGGCCAGCCTACAAAGTGAGTTCTAAATCAGTCAAGGCTACAGGGAGACCCTGTCACAAAAACAAACGAGACAGCCTGAGACGGTGGGTTTGGACCTCCACTGGTGTAGCGGCTCTGATCTCAACAGATCACCAGAGAATTCTGGCCTCCCTCTGAGATAGGGGCTGAGAACGCAGGGGGACTACCTGAGAGTGCTCGGATCCTGCCTCTACGGGGTGAAGGAAGCCTGAGTGTACCTGACTGAAACCTAAATTGGGCCTCTAAGGATACTCCTGAATACCTGATCTGAAGCCATCAGTACCCTCCAAATTAAATCTGAGAGAACCTGAACCCTGTACCAACCAGCTTTACATAACCAATAAAGAAAGGCTCCAGGCACCCCAATAATACAAACAGAAGCATACTTCAACTTCATTCTCATATCAGAATCATAAACAAGAAATTCACATACCAAAATTACAATGAAAGAATAATAAAAGAAAAGCCAAAACACTATGTCCCCACGAAACTCCACCAATCCTGTAGAAGAGTTCTACAAGGAGAACCATCTAGCGATAACCCAGAACACTAAATTTAAAAGAACAATCATAAATATGATCAAGGAATTCAATGAACTTACAGAATATGCGAACAAACAAATCAGAGACCTAAAAGAAGATAGGGATGAACTTCTGAATGAATTCACAAAAGAGAAACATGGAAGAAAATTCAGGCAGAAATAAAGAAGCAAGTGAAAACTCAATAAGCCAACTTGCAAACAACAGAGGAAAGCCTCACTGCTAGACTGAATGAAATGGAAAATGGAATAGGGACAATAAAGTTAAGAACTGGACCACTCAAGCAAAGATTATGGAAAATTGAAGAAAACACAGGAATGGAATATGCAACAGATGTAGGACACCATGAAAAGACCAAATCTACGGATAATAGGACTAGAGGACCACATATTAAACAGGATTGTAGGAGAATTTCCCGAAATTAAGGAAAAGACATCTCCATACAAATTCAGGTAGCACATAGGAACAGAAAAGAAATTCCCCACAACATATCATGGTAAAAACACTACGTACAGAGCCAAGAGAATATGGAAAGCAGCAAAAGAAAAACAAGTTATATACAAATGAAAGCCCACCAGAATTATGGCTGACTTATCAATACGAACTATGAAAGCCAGAAGAGCCTGGACCAAGGCATTTCCAGTTCTACATGACAATAGATGCCAGCCCAGAATGGACTTGACCTAACAAAAATGTCAATTACAGTTAGGGGGAAAGAAAAAAAATCTTCCATGACACGAACAGCCTGAAAGAATACATGTCCAAAAAACCAGCCCTTCAAAGAATACTTAAAGCAATAGAGAGAGGAGAGAAACAACTATATCCCAGTAACAACAAAAGAAAATATATAAAGGCATAATCTAGGAAACACAAAATTAGAGAACACAAACAGCAATCAAAATGACGGCAACCAATACACACCTTTCAATAATAACCTTAAATATAAATGGACAGAACTCCCCAGTCAAAAGACACAAGCTAAAGTGAATGGATTAAGAAACAAAATCTGGACTGGAGAGATGGCTCAGTGGTTAAAAGCACTGGTTGTTCTTGCAGAAGACCTGGGTTTGAATCCCAGCACCCACATGATAGCTAACAACTGTCTGTAACTCCAGTTCCAGGAAATCCGACAGTCTTTTCTGTCCTCCACGGGCATTGCATTACCCAGGTGTACTTACCTACATGCAGGCATAACACTCATACACATTAAAAAATAAATAAATAAAATAAAATATAAAAAAAAAGAAAGAAAGAAAGAAAATCCATCTCTTTGCTGTCTGCAAGAAACCCATCTCACCTTCAAGGACAGGTACTACCTGAACATAAAAGATGGAAAAGAATATTCCAAGCAAATTGGCACTAAGAAACAAGCAGGGGTTGCAATTCTAATATCTGACAAAATAGACTTCAAAGTAAAACTAATCAGAAGAGCTAAGGAGGGTCACTTCATTCTGATCAAAGGAACAGTTAAGCAAGAAGATACTGCAATCCTTAACACATATGCACCAAACTGGTGCCACTGAATTCATAAAAACACTACTACAGGACATTAAGACACAGATTAACCCCAACTCAGGAATAGTAGGAGACTTCAATACCCCACTGTCTCCATCAGACAGGTCCACTGGACAAAGAATAAAGAGACAATTGAATTAAATAATACCATATACAAAAATAGACCTAACAGACATCTTTTGAAAATTCCACCCAAAGAATACACTTTCTACTCAGCACCCAATGGGAACTTTTGCAAAAACTGACCACATACTGGGCCACAAAACAAAACCTCAACAAATATAATTCCATGCATTCTATCGGACCACAATGCAATAAAGCTCAAAAGCAACACTGGACAAAGCCCTAGTTACTACACGAACTCGTGGTGACTGAACAGCACACTGCTAAACAAGTGGGTCAAGGGAGAAATAAAGAAATAAAAAGAATGTCTGGAATTCAAGGAAAAGGACAACACAACACAACTTCTGGGACACATTAAAAGCAGCCCTAAGAGCTAAGTTGATACCGCTAAGTACCTATATTAAAAAATTACAAAGAGCCCAAATAAATGACCTAACATTGCAACTCAAGATGCTGGAAAGACAAGAATAAATGAAACCCAAACCCAGCAGAAGAGAAGAAATAACAAAAATCAGAGCAGAAATTAATGAAATAATACAAAGGATTAATGAATCTAAGAGCTGGTTCTTTGAAAAGCTAAACAAGACAGACCCTTAGCCCAGTTATCCAAAAAAAAAAAAAAAACCCCCTAACCCATTTAAAAAAAAAAAAAAAAAGAGCAAATCCAAATCAACAAAATCAGAGATGAAAGGGGAAACATCACAACACACACACAAAAGATCCAGACCATTGTAAGGGAGTATTTTAAAAAACTTATATGCTACTAAATCTGAAAATCTAAAAGAAACGGATGGATATCTGAAATCATGGGACTCACCAAAGTTAAACCAAGAAGAGATCAACAGTTTAAACAGACCCAACAGATCTCCACCTGTTGAAGAATGAAACTAGATCCTTATCTTTCACCTTGCACAAAAGTCAACTCCAAATGGATCAAAGACCTCAGTGTGAAACTGGAAACACTGAAACTGTTAGAAGGAAATATTGACAGTAACTTACAAGATATAGGCGTAGGAAAGGATTTTCTAAATCAGATAGAAGTTTCTCAGAAATTAAGGTCAGCAATCAACAAATGGGACCTCATTAAACTAAAAAAACTTCTGTACCGCAAAAGAAACAATCAAAGTGAAGAGAGGGCTGGAGAGATGCCTCAGCAGTTAAGAACACCGGTTGTTCTTGCATAACACCCGGGTTTGAATCCCAGGAACCACACGGCAGCTAACAACTGTCTGTAACTCCAGTTCCAGGGGATCCAACGGCCTCTTTTGTCCTCCGCAGGCATTGCATAACACGGGTGTACTTACATATATGCAGGCATAACACTCATACACATAAAATAAATATTTAAAAAAAATAATTTTTAAAAAAGTGAAGAGAAAGGCCAGGCATGGTGGCACACGCCTGTAGTCCCAGTACTTGCGAGGCAGAGGCAGGTGATCTCTGTGAGTTCAAGGCCAGCCTGGTCTACATAGTGAGTTCCAGGACAGCTGGGGCTACAGGGAGACCCTGTCTCAAAAAGACCAAAAAAAAAAAAGTGAAGAGAAAACCCACAGAATGGGAAAAAAATCTTCACCAGTGACACATCTGACAGACGTTTAGCGTCCAGAATATATAAAGAACTCAAAACAAAGAATTGAGAAACCAAATGACTCAATTAAAAGATGGGCTAAATATCTAAACAGAGTTCTCAAAGGAAGAAATAAAAATGGCAAGAAACGTCTCAAAAAGTGTTCAACATCATTAGTAATTAGGGAAATGCAAATTAAAACCACCCTAAGGTATCACCTTACCCTAATCAGACTGGGTAGGATCAAGAAAACGAATGATAACAAATGCTGGCAAGGATGTAGAGAAAGGAGAACACTCAATCACTGCTAGTGGGATTTCAAACTCGTGCAACCTCTATCGAAAACAGTGTGGAGAACTCAAAACGAAAAATGAACCTACCATATGACCTGGTTATACCATTCCTTGGCATATAACCAAAGGACTCATCCTATTGTAGAGACACTTGTACATTCATGTTTGTTGCTGCTCTTTTCATAATAGCTAGGAGATGGCAGCAACCTAAGTGCCTCTCAACTGACGAGTGGTTAACAAAAATGTAGTACATTTACACAATAGAGTTCTATTCAGCAGTAAAGAAAGATGAAATAATGAAATTTGCAAGTAAATGGATGGCTCTAGAAACTGTTATACTAAGTGAGGTAACACAGACTGAGAAAAACAAATGACATATATTCTCCCTCATATGTGGATCCTAGCACCAAATCCTTTTAAATTCCAGGTCCTTTTAATAAAATGATGCCATACAGCAGTCCCTTCTGCAAGAACTACCATCATCACTTCAGCTGAGCCTGATAGCTAAACATCATCACAATTGAGCTTGTTGTTGGTTGTGCTCATTCAAGGTCACTGGGCCCTCACCTGAGTATCCAGCCACTCTTCCCAGCCAACTATATGTAATTTGACCCTACTCACACATGGCTTCCTGGATTTGGGGAGGGCTAAAGTATACAATTTGGGGAAGGCTAGGAAGAGAAGGAGCCCATGCTGGGTAAAGGCTTTCCGGTGTGCATACCCTCAGGTCATACATACACCTCATCAACCCCTCAGTTGTCTTGGTTAAGTAAGCTCAATAAATTCACTGGTTCCCCAGTAAAACTTTAATCAAACATTGACTTGACACTAGAACCTTAAAAGGGAATAAACATTGCTTAGCATCCCCAGGAAGGGAAGTTTCACAATTCACAGAAAATCTGTTAATGCTATTATGTCTCATAAATATTTTTTAAAAAAGAAAAAGAAAATGAGAATGTAAAAGATGTTAAGAGGATATGGGAATGGAGATATTTTCCAAAATAGAAAAAATGAGAAAGCCTAAGCAAGTGATGAAGGTCTGTGTAGGTTTGTTATGATATATAAAGGATGAGACAAAAATAATATACACATAATAAAATTTCTATGGTCATAGTTTAGTCAACCAGTTTAACGAACAAAATATATATAGTCAAGATTTATCTGAGAATATTTGTTTTTTTACCCAAGCCTCATCTACAGGAAGACAGAAGATGGGCGTGGTGGCACATACCTTTAATTCCAGCACTCGGATCTCTGTGAGTTCAAGGCCAGCCTGGTCGTACACAGTGAGTTCTAGGACAGCTGGGGCTACGGGGAGACCTGTCTCAAAAAAAGACCAAAAAAAAAAAGGTACCAGACAGGTGGAACTAACCTTATTGGATGTTTAACAGCCATAGTTTGATGCCTATACTAATGTGGTCAGATGGACTTAAAGGACAGTTTTTGCCCCTTGCCCTCCAAGGTCGACTAAGTTCCAGGGGACTATGGAACATCTCTCAAAATGCCCTGTAACTGTGGTCAGACCCCATGAGATGGACTTGAACCAGTGTCCAGTCTACAAAGAGGAGGGTCGACTCAGAGGAAGCACCTCATTCATGCTTCCAAGTGAAGCCAGACATGGTCAAGCAGGACCTTTGACTTATCTTCACATAGATGGAACTGGTAAGAGAAAGGAGCCAGAAGCTCCTCCCAAGCCCATGTGACACCTGAGGAACAGATCCTCAAAACGACCTTAAGTGTAAAAATAAATTTATTTATTTATTTGGGCCAACTGTATGGTCTTAAACACCCCAAAGGAAAGTATAACCGAAGAATAAAGTCATCAGTATATTTCTTTCAGAGTTCAAGGGATTACACTTTCTAGACATCAGGCTTAAGTCTACAAAAAGTTATTTAGACAATTATTTCTCATTGATGATTTTGTTCCTAACCAGAAAATGCTGCTCAGATGTAAGACTTCAAATCTTTGTCTGCAATACTATAGTGACCCCTGTAGCTAAGGGAGACAACCAGCTATTGTTCTAAAATGATGGATAAATTTGTTTTCTCCCCCTATCTGGAAGCCTTTGAGAGGGAACTGACATTAATTCTAACCACTCCAACTGCGCTCAAAATACCTAAAAGCAAATCCTGAATCCATCACTCTTGAGTCCAGCCTTGGAAGACAAAAGAAAAATGAGGAGGAACCCAATAGAGGGATGCTACTGGAAGGCCTTGTCAAGAAATTCCAATGGACTCTCATATGAACATTTGAAAATTGCCCTGTTCTGACTTTTTTCTAGTTCCCTGTCTAGAACTTGTAATGCTAATTAGTCTTGCCTTTACTTCTCCTTCACATCTATTCAGGATTCAAGGACTACTTTCTTTTCCTCGAGATAAGAGTTAAATAATTTGGGAGTCTTTCAGACAGACCCACTGAAAGAGTAACCCTCCAATGGCCTCACCCTGGGTCCCTGTTCAGCATGGAAGAAGCCAGAGCAGTCTGAGTCCCTATTCCCTACTGGCAATCTGGTAACCTCTTCAGAGTATGGCATGATAAGAATAGGAGGTAGGAACTGGCTAGGCAGGGTAAAAAGACCTCAAGAAAAGTAGCCAGTTTCCTGGCTAAAAGTCTCAATGTCCTTGGGCCTCTAAGCAAGATACTCTGTTCCAAAGGCCAAAAATGTTGAAAATATTTGGGAGCTTTTATCTAATCCTTAAGCGATTTTAGGGTTACCTCTTCGGGGGGGGGGGGGATGTTAAGAGTAGCCAAAAGCCCCATAAAAATAAAGAAAAAAAAACCACACTGGAACAAAGTTTTCAAAGTCTTCCAATAACCAAGAAAATGTTCTATCAAAACACAATATTTAAGTGAACCCAAAAGAAAATTGCCAAAAACAAACTTCCTGAGGTCAAAAGCAATGATGCATGCCTATAACCCAGGCCAAAGAACAAATTATCAAAGGTTTGAAGCCAGATGGAACAACATGGTGAGACTGACTCACCAATTTTAAAAACAAACCAGTGTTTTTAAATGTGAGAAAAGTGGATGTATGCTCTCGTTCTATTTGTCCTTTCTAGATTTCTTAAAACAGAACAGGGAGGAAGAGAACAACTTTCAAATCTCAGCAATCAGCAGTTGCAGAGTCAGCACCAATTCAAATCAGTTCTAACAAGACAGCCTCCTAAAGAACTCTTCTGGGAAGAGAGGTTACCGAAGTGCTGGAGATCTCCAAGGCTGGGGTAACGAAAGACAGAGCAATGTTTCTTCCTTCTGGTTTCTGTTTCTTTGCTTGAATGTACTATTTCTACTCTTCTGCAAGCTACAAGACAACACTCTCCATGAATCTAGTACCCAGAACAGTATGTAGAACCTAAGAGGCAATCATCTAGACCCTAAAAGCCATTAAATATTACACATAAAGTTTTCATTTATTTTAGGGTAATTTACTCTAATAATTTAATATACCATTGCCATACATCAAGATATTACTTTAAAAGAGTGATTTCTAATTATAGTCAAGAGCAACTCAGACGACAATCTTTTAAAATAGTACAAAATAAAATTCCAGTTATTTTTCCCACCCTGAAACTATGAAAAAACTAAAGTATCAGATGCTGTAAAGACAAAGGTAGAGACACTAAAATGTACTAACTTAGTAGCATTAAGACATTCCTTAACCGTCTCTATAAATCTAATAGCATCAGGAACAAATATATATAGATACAATAACAAATCTAAGACTATCGCAGGAAAAAAGAAAACTTGAAAGTACAATCACTTCTGACCAAGAAAGAGGTTTTGAGTAAAGGAAAAGGATTTCCATTAACTTACTTGCTAATTTGGCCTGTAATCCAGAAGGTCCAGGTTTTGATGTCTCTGACTTAGAAGACCCTGGAAGAGACAGTTTTGTTTTAGGTAGGCTAACTTTAGGGCTGAAACGAGCAGCCCAATCAAATTTTGAAGAGCCACCAGTTTTACTCTGTTCCTTCTCCCTGCTACTTCTTCTGGGACTAGGACTGGACGCCGAACGGGAACGCCTGGCCTTGTTCTGGTCTTTTCCTTGTTTCACCCTGGCACCTGGTGGTACAGTCGAAGAGGCCGAGGCTACAGCAGAAGATGAGGAGGAAGTAGAGGCAGCAGAAGAAGAATCAGTGATGGTGCTACACCCAGCTTTGGCTGAGGTGGCCGATTTTGAAGCCAGCTTGGTGGGTTTTGCAGATCTCTCTTCGGCACCAGTTGATTCGGACCCAGAACCACTCTTCACACAAGAAATCTCTGTCCTCTTTCTTTTCTGACTCCGTGAACTACCAGCGGCCCCACTCTTTCTGGTGTGAGCCTTGCTTGTTGATGGCAATTGTGCAGATTTCAGTTGTTCCTGGTCTAAATGTCTCTTCTTTGACTTACTATGTGGCTTATTTGTTTCTGAGAGAGACTCAAAATGCTGAAGTGCTCTGGGCTTTTTTGCAGAGCTAGGAGAATTGGTCCTGTTGTAGTCTGGACTAGCACTGCGTTTCACTCCTCGAGAATTGTCTTTCTTAGGCACCTGCCCCGTTTTCTGCCTTTCTGAAGTATTGGCTCTGTCTGGATCCTCTGGCTGCGGAACTATGACAGCAGATGATGAACTGCAGCTTCTAAGAGGTCAGATAAGAAGAGAGTTAGCTATAGCCTACCACGAGCAAACTTGTCATCAAACATAGATTCCTAAACCTCTTAGGGAGAAAGTGTGAGGACAGTTCCTAATTAAGGCCAATATTTAAAAAAAAAAAAAAAAAAAAAAAAAAAAGTGTCCAAATGGTTCAAAATTCCAAAGAAAAAGACGAGTTTTGAAACATATTTTATTAGAAAATCAGCAAGGCATGGTGGCACAAGCCTTTAATCCCAGAACTTGAGGGGCAGGGGAGGACAGAGGCAGGAAGATAGATCTCTTTGAGCTTGAGTCAAGTTCCAGGCCGGCTCAACACAGTGAAACCCTGTCACAGAAGAGGAAGGGAGGAGGGAGGAAGGGAGATTAGCTGGTTGATAGATGATGGATGGATAGTTGATAGAAGATATAGAAAGCAGATAAGAGAGACAGAGTTTCTGACAGGGGGCAGGAGCTTACGTAGCCCAGAAGGAACTCAAACTAACTAAGGCTGGGTTTTAATACCTATACCCCTGCCTCCCAAGTACTAAGATTGCATGATTGTACCACCACACACAGCTCAAAAGAAGAGTTTGTGTTATTTTAAGATCTAAGAGTATTTTGCCTGCATGTGTGGGTACCACCTGAGTGCCTGGTGCCCACAGAGGCCAGAAGAGGACCACAGATACCCTGGAAATGGAATTACAGATGGATTTGGCCACCATATAGGTGCTAGGAACCAAATCTGGGTCCTCTGCAAGAGCAGTATACACTTAAGCACTGAGCCATCTTTCTAGTCCCAAAATAAAGATATTCTTTAGTCCAAAGATCATGGACACTGACACCCCTAATCAAAAAATTAGTCATTATTTTAAGAAAAAGGATGCCAAGTGGTTCAGGATCCTTACAGAGTAGAGTACTGATGATCCATTCCAAAAAATAACTTTTCTCAAAGTAAATAAGTATAAACATACATTTTCTAAAAGGTTAAACATTTTCAGCCTGTAAACTATGAATAGTCACAGTTAACATTCCTTTGCAAAGATTCCTAACAATTAGAGATCTTATGACTAATTTGAAGAAAACTAATGAACACAAACAAAACTAAGCTAAATCATGACTCTATGACAATCAACATTAAAGAAAATGGTAAATGGCATCTTTAAAGACCTATAATGGAGGCTGGAGAGATGGCTCAACTGTTAAAAAGCACTTGCTGCTCTTTTAGAGGACCCGAGTTTGGTTTTCAATTCCCGCATCATGTGGCTCACAGCCACCTGAAACTCCAGCCCCAGGAGATCTGATGTCCTCTCTGGACTCAGAGCACCTACAGTCACACAAGCACAAACCCACAAAATACACATATATACTTAGAAATCTTTAAGGGTGGGGGCAAGACAAGGTCTCCCTCTGGCCCCAGCTGACCTGGAACTCAATATATAGGCCTCAATCTCACAGAGATTCGCCTGCCTCTGCCTCCCAAGTGCTGGAACTTAAGGTATCCGCCACCATGATGGCAATAATTTTAAAATCTTTTTAAAAATGCCTCTATAATGGGTTTGTTAACCAACTGAGGAACCCCAGCTCTCCTAAAAAAGTGTAAATTTCCTTTTCTAGGCCATGTATCAGTGATATCACTGCAAATGATAAATTACTATTCCTAAAATACACTCAGAATAATGAAAACATTTGCCAGATAACCTGTAAGCTTAAATTATGTAATAATTAGAATACACTTTTAGTCTCTCTTGAAAATGTAGAAAGCAATGTGATATTTTACCTTTTAGAAAGGTGTCCCCTTGACAGTTCAGTAGTGTTAGACTGTGCTTTGGGTGCCTTAGAATTAGATTTTCTACTCTCAGGAGGGATATTTCCCTTGTGTTTTGCCTGCCCTAAATGTGACCTGTCAGCAGAAAATCAAAACAGAAATCTATCAGGACAATGAGATGCAAATACAGTACTGAAAGTGAAATATTTTTACATTGAAAAGGCCTGCCAATTCATTATTTACCTACAAGTCTTCCAAATAAACATAAAATTATTCCATTAGATAATCTAAGAAAAAAACGATTTTATCTTAGAACTGACTACCACATCTATACCAAAGTTAAGATTTCTACTTACTGTTACCATAAATGCATACTATTGTCCATACTTAAACACACACCGCAAACATATACTTTAGAGCAAAACACTACTTTTAATGTATAGTGTGTTATTGCATAGTAAGATGACTAAATAATAATGTGCTACATATTAGAAAAATTTGAGAATGTGTAGTCTGGACAGATGGCTCAATGGTTGTCAAGAACACTGGCTGTTCTTGAAGAGAACCTGGATTTGGTTCCCAGGACCCACATGACAACTTACCACCTTTGGTAACTCCAGTTCCAGGGGATCCTATGCCCTCTTCTACCCTGTTCGGGCACTGCAGATCATTCGTTTCCATAAAGTAAAAATTAAAGTACATTAAACCTAGGGATTTGGATGTTTTACCCCAAAGAAATGATAAATGACATACAGGTTTAACCTGATCTAAATAATATATATTGTATACAGGTATCAAAACACATTACACAATACTCCATAAATGTGCATTTTTTGTGTTATCAAATAAATGTAAATCTGTAATTTAAAAAAAATTATTGAGCCATTTAACTATGGTTTATTTTTTATGTGTACGAGTGTATTGCCTGCATGTACGTAAGTGCACCTGTGTTGTGCAATGCCGCAGAAATCAGAAGAGGGCTTCAGATTCCCCTGGAACTGGAGTTAACAGTTCATAGCCACCATGTGAGTGCTGGGACTCAAACCCAGGTCCTCTGCAAGAACAATCAGTGCTCTTAACTACTGAGCCATTTCTTCAGCCCCTTTAACTATGGTTTTTAAAGATTTATAATAGCCAAGTATATAGTTCAGTTGTCAAGTGTATGCCCTGGTAATGTGCATAAGGCCTTAGGTTCAATCTCAGGTACTAGGGAAAGGGGGCATCCACCTTGAAGAACTATATATAAAAATGGCCATCTGTGATTCACGAAGTAACACCTTCCAATTTGTATACTGAAATATAGATAGGCACAGTACATGCAGATCAGAGGAATAAATTCTCAAATTGGTTTTGCAGAGAAAAAAATCAAAACATGCCAATTGTTTAAAAAAAACTACATGAAATCAAGAAAGTATTTTCTAAGAATTTTCAAGTTTTAAACAGAAAGCACACATGTGTACATGTGAACACATGCACCATCCTGGAGGTACATAACAGAATTTATCACAGAATGTGTGCCTGTTCAAAAGATTCCATCAATGATAGGGCTACAAATCTAAGCATCAGGCCAGCCAAGTTTGAAGAAATTCTATCTTCAACTGTTCTTTCTTTTCCTAAGGTCAGGCAGCGTCTACATGAAATTTAGATAAGCTATAAAACAATGTATGTGCCAGGTGTGGGGGCTGACAAAGGCAGGTCAATCTCTGAATTTGCAGACTGGCTTACATACCAAGTTCCAGGATAGCCAGAACTATATAGTGTGATCATGCCCCCCAAAAAAATAAGGAGGAAGAGAGAAGGGAGGAAAGTGGGAAAAAGCATATTAATATACCCAGGAAACAGATTTTACATATCTAAGATTAATAAATGCAATAGACATTCACATTCCATACAAAAAAGCACACGCTGATGAGAACAGAGAACAAAGTTGTATTAATACCCAAGACCTTTTCAAAAGAAAAGTCTTGACTGAGGGTGCAGCTTGATGTAAAATTTAAGCTAAGACTGCAAAAGACCTCGGGTTTGATCCCTAGCACTGAATTTTAACTCTAATACAGGATTTAAAAACCATGGTACAATGCTTATGAATTATGTCCTCCAGGTCCTATACGTCATCATTTTCATAGTTTTATTTATTTTGGGGGAACCTGAGGATGAAGGACCCAGGGCCTTGTATGTGCCAGAAAAGTCATATACCACTGAGCTGTGTCCCTTAGCCCTCAAAGTTTTATAATTTGAAAATCATGAAGGAAAAATTTCATTTTGAAGCTGAACATTGCTGCAGAATAATAAGTACTCCAAGACTAATCTATTAAAAATGTTACACGGAGGGCTACGAAATGGCTCAAGCAGTAAAATGCTGGCTACATAAACAAGAGGATTCAGGTATGGATCCCAGGCACACATTCTAAAAGGCAGGCATGCAGGCCAGTGTCTATAATCCCAGTGGAGAAGGTAGTGACAGGAGAATCCAGGGGCTGGCTACTCAGCCAGCCCATCTAGCCAACCTCTCTATGAGTGTCAGATTCAATGAGAAGATACTGTCACAAAAAGAGAGCAACTGAAGAAGACACCAAACATCAACATCTGACCTTTACAGATGCACGCATGGGAAACCACATACATACACAAACACATACCACACAGACAAACTTAAAGTCAACAGTCATTGTTTATCACCAGAAACTAATGCACTATATAAAAGCAGCACTTTTGTTTTTAAGCCAAATTCTTTTTTGGTTCTAAAACACACCTATGCAGTGCTGTGATTAGAACCACATTTATCTTTATCTCACTAAGACCTTAAAGTAGAAACCAGCAGGCAAATTCTCAGTATCAGGTCATAAAAAAGTAAAACTATATACTAGTCTCAGAAAATCAAAGTTTGCCAAAACTTGGCTTAAATTCAACAATACAAACACTGATCCTTTCTAAACTTATTTAACACTTGCTATTCTGAGGACTAATATCTTTTTAAAAAAATGATTATACAGGACCAATGAGTTGGCTCAGTAAGTAAAAGATGCTTGTGAGTAAGCCTGACAACTTAAGTTCTATCCATGAGACACCACATGGAAATACAGAACTGACTCCCATAAGTTGTCTTCAAACTTCCACAAGTGCACCAAGGCATGTGCACATCCATACACATAAATTTAGTAATTGTACATTTGCCTCAAAACATTAATCACCATTCTCCTAATTCTCTCCTCTTAAAAAGGTAGTTTTGGTGCCTCTTCATATAAAGGATGGTCATTATTTTCAAATTTGTAGGCAAATAATGTCACAAAAGCAGGTAAGGACAACACTGAAAAGTGAGCATGGCTATCCAATTAAATTTTATTTACATAAACAGGCAGTGATCAGAAATCTAGCCATAGGCTACAGTTTTCCAGCCCCGATTTATCCTGCAGAGTCAGACAACCAGATGGTACTATGAAGTGAAAATATGAAGTTTTTCAAAATAGGGCTCTGTTTTGTTATACTCATGTCTTATTAATGTTCAGAACACTATAAAGTAAACCGCCAAAGAATAATGATGACTAATACTGCATAGCTAACAAGATTATCACAATACTCAGCACTTAAGGAGCAGTGGATGCCTCAGGAGTTCATTTCTTCCCACGATCCTCATTTATCAAGCCTCCAATTTAAGATTAAATTTTATCAAAAACAATCTTGCTGAGCATGGTGGCACACACCTTTACTCCCAGCACTCCAGAGGCAGCAGCTCTCTATAAGTTCGAGGCCAGCCAGATCAAAAATCTCCACCCGAAAAGCATAATCTCTTTAAGAACTACTAAAATTTAAACCTCTTATAAATCAAAATTTCAGAATAGCATAGGAAAATTCCTGACATATAAACATTAGAGTAAGACCATTTGGCAAATCCAAATTACAAGGATTTGCCCTTCCACATCCATGTGTGTGCACATGCATAGATAAGACAGTAAGTGTTCCTAAACAAAACCTATGTAAAACTCACCCACAAAAAGCAGTAAAAAAAAGCTAATGTTAAAAGTAAACGCACTCACATCTCCATTATTCTCTAATGGGAATACTGACTGCTAGTCTACATACACATGATTAATTAAGATTCTTTTCAACAGCAGTGGTACTGCCCCCAAAGATCTATGTTGAAGAACTATGATGTTATTGGCATTTTTCTCTTTTTTGGTCTTTTTAAGACAGCGTCACCTTGTAGCCCCAGCTGTCCTAGACCAGGCTGGCCTCGAACTCACAGAGATCCGCCTGCCTCTGCTGGGATTAAAGGCATGCGCCACCATACCCGGCTGCTATTGGCATTTTACAAGCTGAAGATACCATGCAATATAGCATAGAAGGTTGTATAGGTAGTGATAGAGTGCTTTCTAAACCCATACAAGGCCATGCACAATGTAAAACAAAGAAAAACAAATGCCCCTTGACCAATGTTACAAATAGTCTTACTAGCAATGAAGACATTATGAAGAAAAATAAAACATGAAAGCATGAAAAATATATTTTTAACTTCTTAGTTCATTCTTAGTTCCAAAAACCCTGCTTCTGGCATTTATATCTATTGTTGCACTACATTCAGCAAGAAGCCAAGGATTTATGTACTTCAATGTTACAAAGTGTTTTTCTTTTATGTTTATAAAATGCTAAGATGTGAGAATAGTATTTCTAAATGGTAGGTAGACAAGTATTTTATATACTTAATTCATTTTAAGATCATTCACTAAGGGGCTGGAGAGATGGCCCAGCAGTTAAGAACAATGGTTCTTCTTGCAGAAGACCCAGGTTTGAATCCCAGCACCCACACGGCAGCTAACAACTGTCCATAACTCCAGTTCCTGGAGATCCGACAGCCTCTTCTGTCCTCCTCGGGCACTGCACAACACGGGTGCACTTACCTACATGCAGGCAATACACGCATACACATAAAATAATAAATATAAAAAAGATCATACACTTAATTCAATTAATTTTGAAGAAACATTTTATGAAATAAATACAACAAAGTCTGGTAAGGGTTGAGTATTATAACTAATCTATTTTTTTCAACAAATATGTTGGTTTCACACACTACCGATTACATACAACTCATGAAATATGGTAACATACGATCTAGTTTCTGTCCTCAAAGAGGTCAGTCTCATGAAACAAAGTCATCCACCAGGTGTTGCACTAAAGTTCCTCCAAAACACAGAAATTACCTCAATCCACCAGGTGTTGCACTAAAGTTCCTCCAAAACACAGAAATTACCTCAATCCACCAGGTGTTGCACTAAAGTTCCTCCAAAACACAGAAATTACCTCAATCAAGAGAATACAGGCTTTTCAGAACACATGGCTTCAAAACTGGCCTTAAAGAATGAAGAGCAACGAAAAAGAGCATGTCAGTCAAAATCCAAAAGTAGAGGAAGGAAATTATAAAACCCCACATGGTACTCAGCAAATAACATGAACTGCCCTGAACAAAGACATCTATTAGAAAACAAGGCTGGGCATGGTGGCACAAGCCTTTAAACCCAGCAGAGGCAGGCCGATCACTATCACTATGAGATCGAAACCAGCCTGGTCTACATAGTGATTTCCAGGCCAGCTGAGGCTATAGAGAAACCTTGTCTTGAAACAAAAACAAAATCCCTACAAGGTTGAAAGAGGCTAAGGCCAGATAATGCAGGTTTCTATCTGCCTTGTGTAAGGACCTAGGCTTTGTCCTTAATAAAGATTTACAATAAGAGATCAACAGAACCAGAAGCAGTAAGGAAAATGTCTAACAACCTGGGTATATATAGTGAGTGTGGATGAATAAATAATGTGTAATTGTTTAAGGAAAAGGGCAAAGCAAATAAATGGAATTAGACCATAGCAAAAAATGTCCCTAAAAAGTTGGAACCATAGAATCCAACTCAGTTTCACTCCCACAAAGTACCAGAGAGAAGAAATGAAAGATAATGAAAAAGTGGTTGTTGATACACTTGGTGATAGAGACCTCATAATTACAGTAACTGCTATAAAATTTCTTACAATGACATCAAAAATATTTGTTAAGGTGATCATTGTTATAAGCATCTAACATAATCCTAATCTTCAAATGATACAAAGGAGGTCTTGTTTCCATTTTAAAGACATTAAGAAAGGAGGCTTACCACATGTGGCCTCCAGCCAGAAAAGGTTGAGTCTGAGCCTAATTACTGAACTCAAATTCTGTAAAAAAGCACCCAATGGTCAAAACAAAAGATCTGCAACTATAACAAATTTTTCGTAACCATTCCGGTACTTTTGTCCCCAATTATACACTGAGAAATGGCTGAAAGATTTGGAGATGCTCTGTGAAAAACAAGAAAACACTACTTTTCCTTAAATATTCTGAAAAGGAATATGCTTCCTTCTGTTTCTGTAATAGAAAGGAGCCCTCCAAGTGTTCCCAGATAGCTAAGAAGCATTTGTGTCTTCTTTCAGTTACACTGAGCCTTCCTTAAAAAGCACTCTGAGTATGCATCATTGTCAGAATAAATGTAAATCCTCAGTAAAGGATGTGAAAGAATCTGAGAGCTCAAAACAACTCACAGGTTTCTCAGTATGTTAATGATAGAGCCTTAGGAATCTATGTTACACTTGACACTTAAACCAAGAAATACATACAAAAATTGAACTTAAAAATATATAAAGTATTACTTTGTACAACAAAGACCTTACAAGGGTACTATTAGGAATCAAATGTTTGGGGCTAAGGATGTAGCTCACTGGCACAGTGTCTAATATACTCAAAGCCCTAGGCTCAATACCCAGTACCACAGTGGGAGGAAAAAAAAGCAACCAGGTCAGTGTTTAACAGAAGACTGTAAATTTTGCTTCCCAACCATCTCAGCATTACCAACACAGAGCTCAAAGTGTAAAAAAGCATGTGCATGCATGATTCCACAGCCAGAACTCCAGGCTGAGTTAACTGTACAAGGGCAAATTACTACTACTGACAACTACTACCTGTAAGATACCCAGCCAATTCTAAAATCCTTCTTAAACTGGCTCAAGCTAGGCACAGTGGCACAGTAGAAGGAGCAGAAGTTCAAAGTCATCTTCAGCTACATAGCGAGTCTGAGGTCAACAAAGGCCTGTGAGATCCTTCCCCCACCCCCACCCCCCGCAAAAAATACCTCAAATTCATTTATAAGAAGCAGTGAGCTCAGGCCGGGCGTGGTAGTAGATGCCTTTAGTCCCAGGATTTGGAAGGCAGAGGCAGGGATCTCTGTGAGTTCAAGGCCAGCCTGGTCTACACAGTGACTTCCAGGTCATCTGGAGCTACAGGGAGACCCTGTCTCAAAAAGAAAAAAAAGAAAAAAAAAAAAAAAACCCTACATAACTAAAACAAATGGAAACCCCAAAGAGTTATTGAGTTTCTTGTTTATAAATGCATCCTCCTAACACTTTATTCCTCACAAAAAAGATGAAGCTAGAGACTAAAGAGATGGCTCAGCAGTTACGAACACTTGCTGCTCTTCCAAGACCCTAGTTCACTTTAAGGTTCCAACTCCCCCATCAGGTGGCTCACAACCGCTTCTAACTTCCACTCCAGGCTCCTGCTACACACATAGCATACGAAAGAAAACACACATCCATGCACACATACAAACAAGATTTTAAGAGCATGACGCTCTAGCTTAAATCTAACATCAGAAAACAGGAAAAAAAAGAAAGAAAAAGAAAAAAAAAAAAAAGGAGCCAGGTGTGGTGGTACATGCTTTTAATCTCAGCACTTGGGAGGCAGAGGCAGGCAGATCTCTGTAAGTTGGAGGCTAGCCTGTTTATCACAGCAGGTTCCAGGCCAGCTGGGGCTGCAGGGAGACTGTCTCAAAAAGACAGAAAGAGAAAGGAAGAAAGAAAAGACCAGAATGGATAGATGTCTTGGAAGTTCAGAGCTTGTACTGTTTCCTCTGGAGGATTTGAGCTGGGTTTCCAGAATCCACAACGGGCAGTCACAACGGCAGGCAGCTCCAGAGGAGGATCCAACATCTTCTTCTGGCTTCTGTGGGCACATGCCCACACACATGCATGTGCAAACACTCCCAAACAAATACAAATTTTAGGGGAAAAAAAAAAAAGGAATGCTAAAATGTAGACAGCTAATACTAGTTAAATATGAGAATCAAAAGAACATGACATAACCATGGGTTGTCTCATTAGAATTTTTTTGACTCATTTTTATTTCAAGTGTATAACTGTTTTGCCTGAATGTATGTAAATACACTCATGTCGTACAAAGCCTGCAGAGGTCAGAAGAGGGTGTCAGATCCCCTGGAACTGGCTTTAAAGATGGCTGTTAGCTACCAGGTGTGCTGGGACTCGAACCTGGGTCCTCTGGAAGAACAGTGTTCTTAACCACTGAGTCATCTCTCCAGTCCCATGTTTCATTAGAAATTTAAAGGCAAAAGGCAAAAATTGTCCCCACTGTTCTCAAAAACCGTATGGAATTGGAACCTGTCAAAATTTAGGACATACACAATCTCTCATATCATTGCCTTTTTTGTCTTCCATTTCTTTCATAAAGCCAGATTCACTAAACATCTTTGCCATCACAAAGAAAAGACTAAAGCTTCCACTTTTTCAGACTTAGTTCACACGCCCATAAAATCTTTGTACTTCCTCTTAGCTTTGGTCAAAGACTAAACAATGGTCAGTCAGAACCAAAAGAACTTTGTTAAGTAAGCATTTAGAATGTGTGGGAAACCAATGCACAGAAAAGGATTACTGTTGACAGGGTGTTTGACAAAACAAATACAAAATCTACCTTGGCAATTCCATCCATCCTCCCATGGAAATGGTGTCATTTAGGTTGGTTTGTTTTTTTCTTTTTACTTTTCCCTGAGTACTGGGATAACAGGCATGTGCTGAGAAACCTGGTAGTACAATGCTCCAGCAGGGGCTAGAGAGATGGCTCAGCAGTTAAGAGTACCTCTGTGCAGGGGGGACCCAGGTTTGTTTGAATCCCAGCACCCACATGGTGACTAACAACACGCCTAACTCTACTTCCAGGGGATCCAACACCCACTTCTGACCTCCTGGGGCATTGTACAACATGGATGTACTTACATACATGCAGGCAACACGCTCATACACAAAGTAGAAATATTAAAAATTTTCATCTCTAAAGCCGGATGTGGTGGGCACATGCCTTTAATCCCAGCACTCAAGAGGCACAGGAAGGCAGACCTTTGTGAGTTCGAGGCCAGTCTGGTCTCCATAGCATCCAGGCCAGCCCTGGCTACAGCGAGACCCCGTCTCAGATTAAAAAGAAAAAATTTTTTTTAAAAAAATAAGATTTTGGGTTAACATGATACCTGGGATACAAAAGGCTACCATCTTTTAAAAGAAAAAAATGTGGCATGATCTAGAATACTAAAAAAGGGCAGGGTGAAATGGCTTAGCTAGTAAAGACACTTGCTACCAAACCTGAAGATCTGAGTTCGATCCCTGGGACCCATATGGTAGAGGTAAAGAATCAACTTCCACAAGTTCTTCTCTGACCTCCACACGTGCACACAAGAAATCTACGTTACTGCAATAAAAAATAAAATACTGAAGAAAACTGCAAACTGTTTTCAGTGGTAATTATTTCAATTCAGTGATAATTATTTCAATATATTAAGAATGAAGAAAAATTATTGAATTTCAGTCTCTCTAAAACCAAAAGGCTGTTATGACAAAATATATGCATATTTAAAATACATTTTTTCAAAAGTGACGGTAAAAGGAAACAATATGAAAATAGACAACTTGGCAGTCCGATGTCTTCATTATTACCTCAGAAAACATCTTAACTCAAATATAATTATAGTTTTCTTTATAAAGCTAAAATACAAGAACTGGAAATATTGAGAAAAGCAGTAATCTAGTATAATCAATATACAATTATATGTAAAAGTAGCAACTAGTCCTTATAGGATAACTTTCTAAGAAAGAAGTCATGCTTTAAATACACTCTAAGAAGCAGAATTTCTCCTTGAGAGATCATGTCTTAGAGAAGCACCATGACAAGTTTACAATAACAAGGACGTTCAGAGAATCATCATTTGCTGTTAAGAAAAATCTGAAACCAAACTCTCACCATAAGACATGATTAGTTAGGTCTAGTACCACATAACTTTGATCTCAACACTACAGAGTAGGAAGCAGAGTCAAGTGGATCTCTGAGTTTGAGGTCAGCCTGCTCTACTTAGTGAGTTCCAGGCCAGCGGGGGCTACATAGTAACATCTTGCCCCAAAAAGAAAAAAGAAAAAAAAAGACAACTCTAAAGTCTTACTAAAAAGCTCTGACAACTATATTAAATGTAAATTACTAAAACTTTGGTAGAACCAATTTATAAGAGTAGGCTAGAATCAATTCAAGTACTTCTCAAACCAGTCCAAATTTTGTAATACATCATAGCCAAATGTAAAACTGGAGCCATAAGAGAACTCAACAGACTAGATAACTAAATTTCTATACATTAACACAAAACATAAAAATAAACAAGGAAAAATGTATTTGTCAAGGTCAGTGAAATAATACCCCTTCCATGAACAGCTCTAATTCGAGAACAAGAATCTTTGAAATCAAAACAATGGCCATTTAACATCCAATGAAGCCTTGCCATAATAGAGCAAGATTTTGAACTCTACAATAATCCAACAGGCTAAGTTTTGCCAAAGGAATCGTTTTTTGCAAACTTTCAAAAATTACTATTTCAGTCAGAAATGTAGCTTGGTTGACAGAGTGCTTTCCAAACAAGCCTGAGGCTCTGGCTTCAATCCCCAGCACTGCATAATCAGGGAGGCTCAGCTGAACAACAAATTCAAGAAAGGCCTCAATCTAATAAGATACTGTCCCAAAATAATCTTATGCTCTATTACTTAGGATTTTGATAAATGGGAACTCTCTCTCACAATGTATTAGGATTATAAATTAGACCAATTGTTTTGAAAAAACAATTTGTTAATTTAGCAAACTGTTAACATCAATAAAATATTCATACCCTTAGAGCCTATAAATCCATTTTTAGGAATTTATTTAATAAAATCAGAACCTCAAACAAATGTGCATTTTTTAATAGCAAACAAAAAACTGTGAGTGATGAAGGAACAGGACACACAATGGGTAAAGGACATACAATGAACTAGAATCTTAAATTTGATCACAGGATTCCAAATCAAGTCATGAAGCTACTTCAAATTTTCTCATGGAAGAGTATTAAAGAATTCAGGAAAATGCATCCAATGACAGCAACTGGCTGCTGTGCTCCATCCATCACTTCTACCAATTCAATTCAGAAATACACACAAAAGGTTATTACAGAAAAAGACACGAATGGAATTATGATTAGCTAAGTGGTAAAACTAAAATGATCTTACTTTCCTGAAGTTTCCAAACTCTGTATTGGTCAGAAACAGTGTTTTTCCAATAAGAATACTAAAGAAACGATCACTCCTACACTCTTTAAGCAAAACTTCCATCAAAGTGAATTTAATCCCGCCACTGCCCATTGAGAAAACAGGTGCAAGCACACAGTACAGTTAAAATGATACTGCATGGCACAGAGGGAAGGGAGCCTACAAATACCTGTGCTAGAAGTGGAAAGGCTAGTTGTGTCCCTGTGAGCAAGTCAAGAGAGAAGCAGTGGGAGGGACTTTTTCCTAAGGAAGAAAAAGAACAGAAAAGAGGAACAGATCAGCTATCATACAAAAACTCGGGGGAAAAGGGAAAAAGAAAAGTAAAGGAGCAAGAGGTCTAGGTCAATTTACAGACTGCAATGAAAGATGTAAGAAAAAGAGGAAACAATCAGGAAAGACTATTTTCTTTTATCTTAGGAATGAATGCAAATTATTCTTCTCTAGAAAAGATTGAGTTACTAAGCAAAGCATGGTGGTATATGCCAGTGATCTCGGCACTCAGGAGGCAAAGGCAGGAGAACTCAAGAGTGTGAAGCTAGCCCCGGCTTCATAAAGATGCCCTGGTGAGCGAGAGAAAGAAAAAAAAGAGGGGGAGAGACAGGGAGCTAAGAGGTGATCTTGATTTGGGAGAAGAACAGGAAAGCAACCAGAAGGAGACTACACAAAGGTAGAGAAGGTCTGGAAGAAAACAGCAGATCAAAACTGAATTAATCCAAAATTTCTGAAAGGGAAATCTACCATTTACCATGGTAAATGGAATGAATACTCTTCAATCTTAAGTACTTTATACCCTCCTCTAAGTATTTCATCATCTGGATCAAGTGGACTATGTATGACAGGATTCTCAGACTATAAAGTCAAGAAGTCTAGAATCAAGTCTTGACTGTAAACTGCCTTCATCAAACTGAGCTTCTACATTAAATATATTTTATACCTGCTCAGTTTCTATGACTCAACTGAAAAAAAAAAGTATAATAATTTTTTTAGGAATAAAACACACCAGGCTCAATGTTGCATGCCTTTACTTTTAGCACTCAAGAGGTGGAGGCAGAGGCAGGAAGATCTGTAAGACTGAAGCTAGCCAAGTCTACATACAAAGCAAGTTTTAGGTCAGCTTGGGGCTACAGAAAGACCCTATCTCAACAGAAACAAAACAAACGTGTGTAGAACACATCACTAGTGCTACTATGGTAGTTGCTATTACCATCATTCCCATCATGAGATCTCTACCAAGACACTTTACAAACCCATTGTTTCAGGGCTGGAGAGACTGTAGCTGTTAATGGTACATACCGTTCTTCCACGAGACCTGAGCTGGGTTCCTAGGACCTACACTGAGAAGAAGTTCATAACTGTCTCTGATTCCAGCTCCAGGAATCAGATACCCTTTTCCAGACTATGAGGGCACCTGAACTCCCACCAACACAAAACCCACATGCAGATACACAATTTTTTTTATTTATTATTTTTTTGTTTTATGTGTATGCGTGTAGGTAAGTGCACCCGTATTGTGAAATGCTCGAGGAAGACAGAAGCCGTCGGATCCCCTGGAACTGGAGTTACAGACAGTTGTTAGCTGCCATGTGGGTGCTGGGATTTGAACCCGGGTCTTCCATGAGCTCAAGGCCAGCCTGGCCAGCCTGGCCTACATAGTTCCAGGCAAGGTGGGGCTACAGGGAGACCCTGTCTCAGTAAGACAAAAACAAAAGCACATGGGGAGAGGAGCATCTAGATGACTCAGCAGATGAGGGTGCTTGCCACACAACCCAAGTTTTATCTCTGTAGCCCATGTAAAGGTAGAAGAAGTGACTCTACAAAGCTGTCTTTCAACCTCCACACATATACCATAGCATATGCACCATACACACACATTATGCACACCCAACGATAAATTTTTTTTTCAAAGTTTGGACTAAAGATTTGCCTTTTCACAATCTAGTTTTATTCTAATAACCACAACTTTATATTTAAACCACTGTATCTTAATCACTAGAATTAACTGCTTAAATTTATTTTTTAAATTTCTGGGGGGAGAGTGAGACATGTTGTAACCCTGACTGCCCTTAAACCTACTATGTAGCAACAAGGTGGGCTGGAATTTGGGGATCTTCCTGCCTCACCCTCCAGAATAGTGAGATCCGCCTGCCTCTGCCCCCCAAGTGCTGGGATTAATAAAAATCTCTTTTAAATTTTATATAAACATTGATGTACAAAGAAAGCTAATAAAACACCGCTATGAACTTTAGAAGCAACAAACTGGTACAGCCCAAAATGTTGTCAGTTCATTATTAAACATGTAAGACTATTGTTGTTCAAAAAATAACACACATGCATTTGTTGTTTTAAAAAACAACTGAGAAGAAATAGGTCAGGGTCAATAGAAACACTTTAAATGGATTGTGGAATTCTGACATTTTTGTTTTACTTTTCTGTACTTCCCTTGTCCTGAAAATTATAATCATCTGTATCAAAAGCTTGGGGGAAGTCTAAATCTAAATTGTGGTGTTACTTCAAACTAATTTTTAACGACATGTGAAGTGGCACATACTAGGATTAAATGCTCAAAAACAAGCAATATTATCCAAATTAAATGAGAACTAATCATCAGCATAAAAGTATGGTTGTTTCAGAGAATATCCAGAACGTACAAAAACAAGAACTCTTAGTACTAAGAGCTTGAATTCTACAATTCCTAACCAGTAACTCTATAAAAATGACATCCCATTGTGACGACTAAGGAACTGTTTCCTGCAACCCTTAACCAAAGACTCTCAACTTAAAGGCAGATGCAGAAATCACATACACAGTTATGCTAGCCCAAAGTCCACATGCTTAACTACTTATAATCTTATCAACATGACATGATTTTTACATTTGACTTTTTAATGATTTACCAATATATAAATGACTGTCTCGAACCGCTACATCAGGTATATCAGGTAATCATACAAAAATCCACTACAGCTCAACTCTGACCTACTTACTTTTCAAGCTAAGATCAATGGCATCCCTGAAGTAGAGAACTATGCTAGGCTAGACTTTTCCTCAGTGATTTATATACAGAATGACAGTTCTTGGATAAATCCACAATTTTACAAACAAGAGAAATGTATCTGATTTTTCATACTATAGGTAGTAATATTATTCCAATTAAGAAGATCAACACCAGGCCACAAAATGGGATGTGCGAACATAGCCCCAAACTTATGTAGTCTAAGGTTAAGATTAGAAAACCTTCAAAAGCTGGGTGACAAAATATAAATTCTTAAAACAAATGAAACTACCTTTTGATAAAATGATTAATTCAAGGTGTTCATAAGAAAAAGGACCACAAATGGCTGAAAGATGTGTTGCAGCATGTTTGCTAGGCAAGTGGAAAGAATGGGCAAACAAAGCACTACATACCATATACTGACAACTCTAAGATAGGGTTTTTGTAATGTCAGTGACAGAACTCATTTGTGGGGCCTAACACTTCAGGAAAGAGGAAATCACTTTAGATTCTAATTTTATAATACTTGATTCAGAAATTAGGAAAATAGCCTGCTTGCGATGTTTTTGTCCTCAATAATGAGGGCTTTTTAATTTTTGATTCAACTCTATCAAATTACCATGAAATACATACCTTCCTCCTATCGAGTCGTCTTGTGGTTGGGCCCCGGCAGTGTTCCTCTGTGAACGTCGCAGTGACCCCCCTGGATTGTTATTAGGCCGGTTGGACATTGGCACCTCTCTCTTGAAGGGACATACCCTTTCTAGACACTACCATTCACTGAAAGAAAGGAGGAGGAAAACAATATAATCAGATATACGTGCTGTAACAGAGAAGGGACGAGGGGAACTGAAGCTGAAGATCTTAGGGAAACAATGCTGCACTGCCCTATTACACTGTCATCTGACTGATCAATGTACCACAAAAATTTAAGAAATTGGGCTTGAGAGGTGGCTTGCTGCACACTCCTCCAGAGGACTGGAGTTTCTGTCCCAGTATCCACATCATGTGGCTCACAACCACCTATGACTCCAGCTCAAGGGACATAAAGGGCTTGGTAGCACAGCACTTCAAAGGCAGAGGCAGGTGAATCCTTGAGTACTAGGCCCAGTCAGCTAGGGTTGCATAGTGAGACCCTGTCTGGGGGGGGGGGGGGAACCTTAATTTACTTCTATGAAATTAGTGATTATCTAAGGGTGCAAATCTGTAATTATCATATTAATAAAAGGCTAATGCTCAGAAAATTCATTTGATGAAATAAGCCAGAAGTGCAGCTTATATAAATCCTGCCTTTGATAATTTTTCCTTTTTGCTCTTTTGTTTTTGTCACAGGACTTTGCTATAGTTTGGCCCTTGAGACCCTCCTGTTTCCACCTGCAGTGCAATAGCAACAAGCATGAACCACCTCAAGCAGTCCAATTTTTTTAAGCCTCCAAATTCCAAATCAGTTCTTTCCTTGCATCTATTTCCAAGAGAAGGAGGGGAACCATGATCTGACTTTACAGAACCTGGTGCCAAAGAGAATGCAAATTAAACCACAGCTAAAAATTACTGGATTTTAGAGATTTCTTGAACTGTAGGAGGCAGGGGGATAGGGAGGGAGGGATCTAGTTCTGACTAATAATTTGATCCAATTCCATATAAAAGAACTGTTCATTTCTGTCAGACATGAACATCAATTAGTACACTAAATAAACTATCATCTGAAAGCTCAAATTACTGCCCCAGAATGATAGCACATCCCAGCACTCAGAAGGCTGAAGTTCAAGTTTAATCTGGGTTAAATAGTTAGTTTCAGGACTTAGCCAAGACCCTCTGTTAAAAAAAAAAAAAAAAAAAAAAAAAAAG
>NW_008347891.1:1135628-1149117 GCF_000622305.1 Nannospalax galili
AAAGAAAAGAAAAGAAAAGAAAAACTTCAGAATAGTAACATAGTAATAATATTATGGTAACTTTAGAAGAAAAAAAATGAGGGCTGGAGAGATGGCTCAGCAGTTTTAGAGCCCTGGCTGCTCTTACATAGGACCTCGGTTCAGTTCCCAGCACCCACATGGCAACTAACAACTAACTGCCTTGGGTCCAGTTCTACGAGATCTGCTGACCTTTTTCTCCTAGACTCCATGGGCATTACAAGTATGTGCTTACATATAGCCCAAACACTCATATACAAAAACTACAAATAAATCTTTTTTTAAAAAAGAGAAAGAAAAGGCGGGGAATGGTGGCACACACCTTTAGTCCCAGCACTCAGAAGGGAGAGGTAGATGGATCTTTTTTAGTTCAAGGCCAGCTTGGCCTACATAGCAAGTTCCAGGCCAGCTAGGACTACAGGAAGACACTGTCTCAAAAAGATCAAGAGGAAAAAAAAAAAAAAAGAGAGAGAGAAACAAGCAAATACTATACAAACATTATGAAGATCCCATTTGTGTACACAGATTCTCAAACTTTTTAAAAATTGTCTACATGTCAAAAATTAAGAGTTCTTATTTTAATTAAGAAAACAAATTTTGCTAATTCTGGCAGCTTTTGGAGAAGAAAGAGAACTGGGGGCTTTGAAGTTTGGGCAGAAAAACAATCATTTTCAAAGTAATAACATAGTAAGCTGCTTTAGCACAAATGATTCCAAATGCAGAGCCCTGGCATAAACTTCAATCTTCACTCAAACCACCAACAAATTATGTAAATTTGTATGTATTATTCTCTGTTTCAAGGTTTCAAATGAAAGTAAAGTACCTAAACTCAAAGAGTTGGAAAGGGGCAAGATGGCACAGAGAGTTAAAGCACTTGACAATAAGCCTGGATGACCTGAATTAAATTTCTGGGACGCACAGGATAGAAGAACCAAGTCCTCAACTCCTGCAAATTGTCCTCAGACCTCCACATGCATGTGCCATGTACCCACCCACCAACACATACAATAAATAAAAATGCAGTAACACGTAAGGATCAATTGAGAAAATTCACTAGGCACAGTGGTACAACATCTTTAATCCCAGCACTCAGGAGAGCCTGTCTGTCTCTGTGAGATGGAGGACAGTCTGGTCTATATAATGAATTCTAGGCCAGCTGGGGCCACAGGGAGACCCTGTCTTAAAAAACATCCAAGAGCTGGGCGTGGTGGCGTACACCTTTAATCCCAGCACTTGAAAGGCAGAGGCAGGTGGATCTCTGTGAGTTCAAGGCCAGCCTGGTCTATATAGTGAGTTCCAGGTCAACTGGGGCTACAGGGAGACCCTGTCTCAAAAAGACCAAAAAAAAAAAAAAAAAAAGAAAAGAAAAAAAAATCCAAGAAAGGGCTGGAGAGATGGCTCAGTGGTTTAAGAACACTGGTTGTTCTTGCAGAAGACCCAGGTTCAAATCCCAGCATCCACATGGCAGCTAACAACCGTCCGTAACTCCAGTTCCAGGGGATCCGACAGCCTCTTCTGTCCTCCGTGGGCTTTGCACGACACAGGTGCACTTACTGCATGCAGGCAATACACGCATACACAGAAAATAAAATAAATATTTTTAGAAATCCAAGAGAAAATTCATGTATACTATTTAATATCACCCACCCAGAGATCAGTACATCATAATTTTCTTATTACGAGAAACATTTATTCAAAAAACCATTATTTGTAATATAATATTGTTAGAAACTTTTTAAAAAGTGAATTTCTAGTTAGTTTGTTTCAAAAATGAACTTCCGCTGCAAGGAAAACATACAACAAAGATTTAATAAGGTAACTATCAAAGTCAGTTCCACAGCTTTATTAAAATATGAATGCTCAGTCCTACCCTCTGAGCCTCTCACTTTGCACGTACAAGAAAGGGAAGGCAAATTTTTTGGTCTTTTTGAGACAGGGTCTCCCTGTAGCCCCAGCTGTCCTGGAACTCACTGTGTAGACCAGGCTGGCCTTGAACTCACAGAGATCCACCTGCTTCTGCCTCCCGAGTGCTGGGATTAAAGGCATGCGCCACCATGCCTGACTAGGGAAGGCAAATTTTAAAGTTCTTTACTCTGTGTTAAGAGTAATTACACCACATTATAGGCCTTCTTTTTTACAGAATTCATCTTCAAACATTTCACTACTTTATTATCATCTCAGTACTATTTTCACCTGGACCTAAACAGCACCGACAGAAGAAAATAGCATATAATAATACTGCTGTAATTCTGGGGGGGGAAAAAAAAACAAAAACCCAAAACAGTTATTACACAGGGTTGGGTCATTCTCACCTACAGATTTTGGGTATTAAATTTTACCTGCCATGCATCACAGCTGTTTAATCACTTATGTGACAGTGATACTAGGTATTTTAATGTGCTGTCACCAAATCAACCTTAAAACTTTAGAGCACATCAATCAATACCATCATTAGTTAGTCAATAAACCACTTTTGCATAACTCCTGAAACTCAAATGTAAAATAGGAACACAGGTTATCAAAAGTACTACCTGCTTATAAATTACAAACTAATCTTTAAGGAACGAGCAGAGATTCTGGTCAATTTTGGAATCTGAATTCTCTGAGGTTTTCTTGGTTTTGTTTTGATGTATATGAGTGGGGTTTTTTTTTTTTGGTCTCCATCTGTATAAGCGCACCTATGCATGCAATGCTCCCTGACATCAGAAGGGGCATTGCGTTCCCTGGAATTGGACAGGTGTGAGCCATCACATGGTTGCTAAGAACAACAAGAAAAAAGGTCCTCTGTAAGAACACTTAATGCTTTTAACCACTGAGTCATCCATTTCTCCTGCCCTTGAATCTGAATTCTCTGAAAGCAATAAAAGAATTTAGAAAGAAAGATTTCATTATGCACCTCCATGGTGAAGCAGGCCAACATCTCCAGCACTGCAAAAAACAAAAGATGAGCACGGTCCTACTAATCCGGGTAGTTAACAACCAAGACAGAAAGTTGGAAATTCCCCTTCTCACAATCATGTTCAACCTTTAACAATGCAAATCCAAACACAGTTCAAGGAGGCGACTGAGAAATCTACTCTCTGGATTTGGATACCAAGATGTGCCCTCCAGAGTTAGCATCATTTCAACATCAACCAAAATTTAATTCATCTTTGGCTCCAGTTAAGAGCCAGTAATGTTTAAAGTGTTGACAAATGATTTGTTCTTGCTCTATGAATATACTCTGTTCTGTCTTAACCAATTACTTATATATGTCAACTATACGTTATTTTAAGACAAAAACTGGCTGGCAAGTTGGCTCAGCAGGAAAAGGTACTTGCTCTCAAGCCTGATGAACAGAATTTGATCCTAGAACCCACATGGTGGAGACAATTCATGCAAGTTGTCCTCTGAGACACACGCATAACTACATGTATAAAAACAAAACTTTTAAATTTCTAACAAGAGGGCTAGAGACATAGCTCAGTTACAGCATTTATCTAGCACAGATAAGGTCCTAAATTCAATCTTCAGTACTTAAAAGAACATCCTATTTATATACTATTCCTCCAAGGAAAACATCTCCAAAGACAAGGTCTCACTCTACATAGCCCAGGCTTGCTCACAATCACCACCCTCCTGCCTTAGCCCCTAGGTGCTGGGATCACAGGCATGCCCCCGCCCCAAACACAAATTTCTTCTAATGTCTTAACACCAAACAGGTTACAGCCAGTGTGAGATTAAGGCATTTCAACCCTTCCTTTCGTGTACAAGATGAGGACTGTAAAACAATTTAGTGTGATAGTACTTTCTAGTTAAACAGCCCAAAGTATGGAAAAGATACTATTATCTATATACAGAATTTCAAATCTTAAGAATTACATTTGTTAGCTGGGGACAAACTTCTAATTTAGTAACCCACAATAGGCACGAGTACCCCCATAGCCAGTTAATAGTCTACTGACTCATGAAATTGATAAAATCTATTTGAAAGGCAACTCTCAAAATGGAAAGAAAGTTGTATCATTTTTAACATTTAAGAAAAAAATATGCTACTATACTCCCTAAAGCATCTGCAGAAAATTTTCAACTTACAAAACTATTTAAGGCCCGTCACGGTGGCGTATGCCTTTAATCCCAGCATTCAGATCTCTGTGAGCCTGGTCTGTAATACCCGAGGGCATCAGGTCCCCTGGAACTAGAGTTAGAGATTGTTGTTAGCCACTATGTGGGTGCTAGGAACCAAACCCAGGTCATCTGTGGGAGTAGTCAGTGCTCTTAACCTCTGAGCCATCTCTCCAACCTGTGTGTTTCTTTGCTGTTTTTTTGTAGGTAACTTTAAGCTTCTCATACTCCTGCCTCTGATCTCCAAGTGCTAGAATAACACCACCCATCACACCCAGTGACTGGTGCTGGAGGCTGAAGCAAGGGCATCCTACAGGTAGGTAAGCACTCTATCAACTTAACTATATTGCCATCACCACCGTGACAGAGGGTCTCAGGTAGCAGTCTGGTTTCGAACTTGGTAGGTGTTAGGGTTCCAAACAGCAGCCTCCCCAACAGGGATCTCACCTTGACCTTTGGAGTCAAGGGAAACAAACTCTGCAGAGAAGCAGCCTGCCTCTCCTCTGATCTCCAAAGATAAGAAGATTCTACCTGTCAACCAGAGATTTTAGAAGCTGTTTATCACAACAAGCTTTTCTCTTAAGAGAGAAAAAGTAAACACTTCCAGACCCTAATCCCACCTGGCAGACTGAACGGAGCCAGGCTTTTCCTGCTTCCCCCCCCTCCCTGATTTCTCCCCCAAACATTCCCCCCTTCCACATCCTAAAGCCCCCATATATGAAGTCCCAGCTCACAACCCGTGGGCGGACATCTTTCCCTGACATCTTTCCCTTCCCTTCCATCTTTCCCTTCGCTGACATCTTTCCCTTCCCCAAGGGAAAGGTGCCCCGTACGAAATAAATCTATCCCACTGAGAATTCCATCTGTGCCTCGTGCTCTCCATCCGCGCCCTCGCTCTCTCCAACATTCCCACCTATCAGTAGGTAGGTAACTGATAATCTCAAACTCATCTTCTTGCTACCTCCACCTCCTAATATCTGGCACCCTCAATTTCTTATGCATGTGGTCTTTCTACACCGTTCGGTTTCAAGTCATGACCTTGGGAGTAAACTTAACTAAAACTCAATTTGCACAGCACTTCACTCATTTGTTTACTATAATAAAGTTTCATGTGCCAATGAGTCCACATACTATTCCATCATTCATATTTTACAAATCAGTAAACTACAATGTTAGAAAATTATGTGGACCTGCAAGCCCCAATTAGGAAATGATGCCCCAAGCCAGATGATACCCAGTGCTACTGATCTGAATAACTATACACAAGATCAAGAAAAAAATTACTAAGCCCTATAACAAACTATGTTGGGATAAACATATAGACATTACAATTTCAACAACTCTACACTAAAAATGAAACAATAGTTACCCTCACTTGTGATGTCATCCTTATTTAAGAATGCCAAGGACTTGGCCGGGCGTGGTGGTGCACACCTTTAATCCCAGCACTTGGGAGGCAGAGGCAGGCGGATCTTTTGTGAGTTCAAGGCCAACCATCCAAAAAAGTCCTTGGTTGTCATCTAAATTTCTATCTTCATAAAACTACAGAATTAGGGCTAACAAAATGGCTTAGCAGGTAAAGGAGTTGGACACTAAGCCTGACTGAGTTCAATCCTAAGAACCCACACTGTGGAAGAACTGACTTACTAAAGTTGTCCTCTAACCTCCTTGGTACATATATGCATACACAAAAATAATGTGTTAAAATTTTTAAATAAAAACACTACTGATATTGTAAATTAATATTTTGTAAGTGTTGGAGACAATACATATGAGGCATTTAGAATTTTTAATATGTATGCGTGTTTTGTCTACATGTGTGTTCACTACATGCATGCCCTGTGCCTGAGGACGCAAAAGAGGTCACCACATTTCCTGGAGCTGGAGTTATACGAGGTTGCAGGCCACCTTATGGGAGCTGGGAACTGAACCTAGGTCCTCTACAGGAGCAGTAAGTGCTCCTAACTACTGAACCAGTTATCTGGTTCCAAGGCCTCAGAATCTTACCTCAACATGACAGATACCATTTAATGAATGCCTAATTATTTTCTTGTAGTGCTTGAGACAGAACCTAGAGCCTTCAAGCATACCAAGAATGTAATCTACCACTAGTAATCACCTGCCCAATGTCTAGTAAACACAATTAAAATAACTAAATCAGAATGAAGATGAGGGAGTAATCAGATCCACTATCATGAATAAAAAGGTGGAGAGAAGGGAAGTGGGGTTGGGAGGGACCGACAGTTAATTCACTTTAAGAAGGAAATTAAAAAAATAAGTCAGTTCTGCAACTGCAGATTCCTAAGCCAAACGTCCAAACAGCTCTATGTAAGAATGAGGTGGGGCTGGGCTGAGCGAGGCGTGATGGCTCACCTCTTTATTCCCAGCACTTGGGAGGCAGAGGCAGGTGGATCTGAGAGTTTGAGGCCAGCTGGGGCTACAGAAAGAGCCTGTCTTAAAAACACCCCCAAAAAAGGGGGACGGGGATTGAGGCGATGGCTCAGTGCATAGCAAATGAACATGAGGACCTGAGTTCTGATCCCTGGCACCCACATAAAAAGCTTGGTAAAACACAGACACAGGCATATTCCTGGAATTTAATGGCAACTAGCCTAGCTCAATCAGTGAGCTCTACATCAGTGAGACTGTCTCAAAAAATGAGACGGAGAGCAACAGAGGACACCCAACACCAACTTCTGCTTTCCAAATACATGCTCATATATATGTACCCTCCCCCCAACCAAAGGGTGCTGGGAATAAGACAGTCTATTAGCACCATAATGGTGTAGGCCTGTAATCCCAACCACTTGGGAGGCTAAAGAGGACTGTCCTGAGTTGAAAGCTACACAGTGAGCAGTTTCAGGCTAGTCTGAGCTCCAAAATGAAATCGTTTCCACAGTACATAACCAACCTTTGGAGGAAAAAGAGCATAAAAATTAGAAGTACATCAGTAGAGACTGAGGTACAAGATGAGAAATCAAAGGGCATACAATTCCTTGTTTCATCTGTGGTTAGAAAAGGAGGTTTAAAAAGGTACTTCTGACAGGGAAATCAAATAGACCGAAAGTCTGTTTGTAGACAACTACAAGATCAATAAAAGAGCTGAAGGGATGGCTCAGCAGTTCAGAGTACTTTACTGCTCTTGTAGAGGACCCAGGTTCGGTTCCCAGCACCCATATAGCAGTTAATAACCAACCTTAACTCCAATTCCAGAGAAGCCTATACTACATCCTCTTCTGGCCTATGTGGACACCAGGAACACACTCCAGCACTTGGGAAGAAGAGGCAGGTGATCTCTGTGAGTTCGGGGCCAGCCAGAGCTACATAGTGACTTCAAGGCCAGCTGTGGCTACAGGAAGACCCTGTCTCAAAAAACAACAAAAAATTTTAAAAAGGTATTCTACAGAATGAATATATCATATACTGGTTTATGTATTCTTCTGCTTATAGGTTATTAACTTTTTCAGAGTTTTGGTCATTTAAATTCTTTGATCGTATTTTTTTTTTGGTTTGAGAACTTCATACAAGGTATTTTGATCATATGCCGGTCCTCTCCTCCCTCCTCTCTATTCACACTTTGCTAAACCCTGCCACCAGCACCAAATTCATATCCTCTACTATTAGTCTTTTTTTTTAAGGTTGACTGAGTCTAATCTCTGCCTCCAAAATGTTCCTGGGTTGGGGGGGGGGTCTATCCCTTGAAATCTGCTCAACCTACCAAGTGACACACCAGTAAAGAAAAATGACTCTCCCTCTCCCAGTAGTTCTCAATTGCCAATAGATCCTCATATATGCTATAGCTTCCTGTCAACCTCTGTGATCCGCGTGCTGTGTGTGTCTGGCTTGGGTTTGCACAGATGTTGTGCATACTTCCACGAGACCTGTTGGGTCATGTGTGCAAGTACCCTATGGTGTCCAAACATCCATTTTTTCTTATATTCATCTACTACCTCTGGTTCTTATAATCTTCCCAGCTCCTCTTGCACAATGAACCCTGAGGAGGAGAGGGTGTCCATTTAGAACTGATACAGGTGTCCCACTTAGGACTGAACATTCTGTAGTTTCTTCTCTACAAGATATTTGTCAGTAAGTGTTTCTGTGGTTTTTTTTTTTTTAATTTTTTGGTCTTTTTGAGACAGGGTCTCCCTATAGCCCTGGCTGTCCTGGAACTCACTATGTAGACCAGGCTGGCCTTGATCTCACAGAGATCCGCCTGCCCTCTGCCTCCCAAGTGCTGGGATTAAAGGTGTGTGCCACCCTGCCCAGCTTTGCTTTTTTTTTTTTTTTTTTTTTTTTTTTTTAATGTGTATGAGCCCATCACCTGCTTCTAATTCTAAGTGTACTCATGTCATGCAATGTCCATGTGGGCCAGAAGAGGGAATCGGATCCCCTGGAACTGGAGTTACAGATGACTGTTAGCCACCGTGTGGGTGCTGGAAATTGAACCTGGGTCTTACCCAAGAGCAGTCAGTGCTCCTAACCACTGAGCCAACTCTCCAGCCCATCAAGTTTAAAGATGCTACAAACATCCTTCTACAAGTCTTTCTACAGGTGTACATTTTTATTTCTCTTGAATAAACTAAATGTGGTGGCATAGTCCTGTAATCCCAGCCACTGGAGGCAAGAGAATCATAAAAGTTAGAAGCAAGCCTGGGGCTACACATTGAGATCCTATATCCAAAACAAGAGTGAAAGCACTAATTTATAGGGAAAGGTAATTAACCTAAGAAGCCACCAGAAATTCTTCCAAAGCAGCTGTACCGCTTTACAACTCTACCATTGAGTATTGAAGTTTCAGCTGTTCCATATCCTCACAAATGGCTGGTATTGTTTCAGTCTTTTAAACTGTAAACATTCTGATGTATTTGTAGTGGTATCTTGTTATTCTAATACATACTTTTCTATAGACCAATGATGTTGAATAGTTTTCTTTGAGCTTTCCCCATCCTGTTTTCCAAACTCAAAATATTCAACTAAAATTCAAACTTAAAGGAGGAAAAAAACTGTTGAAAATACACCTTCAGGATTAAGGTAACAGAAAACATTCATGACTCGCCAACTTCCCAGCTACCAGGTGAGTTGCCTTGATGCAAAATAGTAGACAAGCAGCAAGAGGAAAAAAACAAAAAGACAACAGAAAAACTGAGAAACTCAGGGTTGGAGAGACTGCTCAGGATTTTTAACAACACTGGCTGTTCTCTTCTAGAGGACTCAGATTCAATGCCCAGCACTCAAATGACAGCTAATACCATTTGCAGCTCCAGTTCCAAGGAATATGATGCCTTCTGGCCTCCGAGGGCATTGCACAGCAGGGTGCACTTATATACAAGCAGGCATAATACTCATACACATAAAAGATTAAAGAAAATCTGAGAAACTGTACATGCCTAGCCAAGATATATTTGTATTTTCAATGTTCTGAATGAATCTGGAAACTTCAAGCCAAGGAATTAGGTCTTACTGATATCTGATCTCTTTAATGAGTCTGAGTTATTTAGTATGCCTCAGAATCACTTTGGAGGTGAGGTCTTATTAAAATTCAGATTCTTGCTGGGTGTGGTGGCGCATGCCTTTAATCCCAGCACTTGGGAGGCAGAGGCAGGTGGATCTTTTTGAGTTGGAGGCCAACCTGGTCTACATAGTAGGTGCCAGAACAGCTGGGGCTACAAGGAGCCCCTTTCTCAAAGAAAAAAAAAAAAAAAAAAATTCAGATTCTTCCTAAAACAAAGAAACGAGACCTAAAATGCTACGGTCCTAACAGAAATCACCCATATTTGAAGACCCGATCAGGTAGCAGGCCTCAGAGTACCTCAGTATCTGCTAGAAGCAGAATATGCTCTAGGACTCAGGAAAATTAACTGAATAATCTACAACCAACAGAACATAGAGAGCACAAGGAAGCAAAGCAAACATGTAAAAGCACACTCAGAAACACAAGTCTCACAGGTTTCATCTACTGAAACTATAAGATCTTAGGGCTGGAGAGATGGCTCAGCAGTTAACAACACAGCCAGTTCTTACAGAAAACCTGGGTTTGAATCCCAGTACCCACATGGCAGCTAACAACTATCCACAACTCCAGTTCTAGGTGACCCAACAGTCTCTTCTGTCCTCCATGGGCATTACACTTACATAATGCAGGCAATACATTCATACACATAAAATAAATTTTAAAAAATAAAGTGCAAGATCTTGGAATACTTAAACATACAAATAAATATTAAAATATAAAATACAAAATGATTACCTGACAGAAAAACCAAACACATTTTCCAATTTAAAAAACAAAAGCTCTCCGTAATAGCATGCTTGCTGGAAAAGTACAAGTCCCCAGGCTCCATAATAATTTTTTTTTTTCTTTTTGAGACAGGGTCTCTGTAGTCCCAGCTGTCCTGGAACTCAGTATGTAGACCAGGCTGGCATCGAACTCACAAAGATCCGCCTGCATCTGCCTCCCAAGTGCTTAAAGGGTTAAAGGTGTGCACCACCACTCCTGGCTTAAATATTTTTTATTGAATTTTTCACACACAACATTTAAAAAAATATTTATTTTTATTTTATGTGTATGAGTGTATTGTCTGCATGTAGGTAAGTGCACCTGTGTCGTGCAATGCCCAAGAGGACAGAACAGGCCATCCAATCCCCTAGAACTGGTGTTACGGACAGTTGTTAGCAGCCATATAGATAAGATTTGAACCCCGGTCTTCTGCAAGAACAACCAGTGTTCTTAACCACTGAGCCATCTCTCCAGCCCCCAATAATTTTTTTTTTTTTTTAAATGAAGCTCAGAGACAAGTCTGGCAACATTTTAGACACAGTGAGCCAGGTCAAAGAGAAGAAGGCATGGTTTAAAAAGTAAGTCAGAAAGTGTGCAAAAAGGCATGTCCTATAAAAGTCAGAAAGAACAAAAAGATAAAATGAAGTCAAACCTTTAAAAGATACAAGACACTGGGCAGGCATGGTAGCTCACACCTTTAATCCCAGCACTCAGCTTAGCCTATATAGGGAAATCCAGGCCAGCTGGAGCTACAGGAGACCAGGTCTCAAAAAACAACACACACACACACACACACACACACACACACACACACACACACACACACACACACACACACCCCCCATACACACACACACACACCCTTTAAGGCTGGAATTATACCTCATTGATGGAGTACTTGCATAGCAGGTTCAAGTTACTGAGTTGGATCCCTGGTACCACAAGTTTTTTAAGTACTTACATTAACCCACCATTTTTCATCTACCTTTCTACACACTGGGTTCAACAGATTGCCAAGTAAACAAGTAAATTACCACCATATATTACATGACAATACCCCATGTCCACATCAGTCACTAGAGTTCAGAATTCTACAAATGATCTATGGTGAATTAAAGCCCTTCACCAAGATTCTTGGTATCTAGACCATAAAGCTAAAAGATCTGAATTACTGTGGTTGCATTTAGCAAATTCACATAAGGAAAACACAAATGAAGCAGAAACAGAATAGGTAAAAAATACCTGAAATACTAGCTTCAGTTAACTGTTCCTGAAACAGTCATCTGACTCAATCCTCTAGACATTAGAACACAGAGCCCAAACTCAAGAAATAACTCTTGGTAATTTATTGTCCAGGTATTTTTTTTTTTTAATTTTTAAATCGTTACTTTTGTGCCTCCAAAGAAAGATGTGCCTATAAACCTGACTCAATTTTAAAATATTTTATTTGAGACAAGGTAACATGTAGCAAAATCTCAGAGCTCCACCTGCCTCAACCTCCCCGAGTGTGGGATCAAAGACACGAGCCAGCACCTGATGCACTCCAATACTTCATCCAACAAACACAAACTACCAATCACAGTACACAAAGTGAAAGCAGTGTACATCCAGACTCCTGACATGCCTCACTCTCTGACCCTAATAAACCCAAAATTGTTTAAACAAGAATGACTCTTTCACTAGAAAAGCTCACAGAAACCTCATCCAGCCTTAGGAATATAATTTATGTGTATGAGTACTTTGCCTGCATGTATGTAAGTACACCATATTTTGTGAACAATGCCCACGGAGGTCAGAAGAGGAAGTCAGTCAGATCCCCTGGAACTGGCATTAAAGATGATTGTTAGCCACCATGTGGGTGCTGTAAATCAACCTAGGTTCTCTAGAAGGCAGACAACACTCCTAACTGCTGAGTCATCTCTCCAGCCCCAAGAATCTCATCTTAAAGTCAGAAAGCTCTCGGTAAAAAAATAGATCCTTAATTGTCAAATCCATTCTGTAGCTTTCCTTTGTACAATGCCATATATAGACAGTTATAAAAAAATTTTAAGTGACAATACAGTCAAGTACTATGAAGACGAGATTTTTCTCTAAAAATTGTACCACATAGCTTATTGAAATCAATACCAATAGAATCTTAACATCCTGTGGTCTGCAGGGAGTAGTCTGAGCACAGTAGCTCAAGACTTTAATCCCAGCATTTGAGGAGGCAGAGGGAGAGTGAGAGGCAGGAGGAGAGGCAAGGGGTGGGGGGGCTATAGGGAGACTTGTCTCAGAAAGACCAAAAAGAAGAAAACCACCACAAAATGCTCAATCATTTCTTGTCTACAATGAATAGAAGGTAAGGTAGTTAATTAAACCTTACTTGAAGTAGAAGCAGAAAGTGCTGCCATACCTCAAAAAAATTAACAAGCACAATTCTCTCCTGGAGTTGAGGATCATAAAAACCAGCAGGAATAAACCTAAAGTGAAAAGAGTTTTGCAGAGACATCAGTTACCCTAAGGCCCTCTTTTAAAGCCAATTCTGAGTGAGGAGAGTAGATAGTGGTGATATAAAGTTCCAGCTTCTGTAGGAGGCATGCAAATTTAGAAGAATTCCACATGATGAAGGAAAATGAAGAAAGAGCCTACAGAATAGGGGGGAAAAGCCTTTCCCAACTAAACATTAGGCAATTGGGGCTGGACAGATGACTCAGTAGTTAAGAACACTGGCTGTTCTTGCAGAAGACCCAGGTTTGAACCCCAGCACCCACAATGGCAGCTAACAACTGTCCATAGCACCACTTCCTGGGGATCCAACGACCTCATCTGTCCTCTGCAGGCACTGCAGGACATGGGTGCACTTACACTCATGCAGGCAATATACTCATACACATAAAATAAAGTATTTTTTAAAAAATTAAAGTCAGGGGCTGGAGAGATGGCTCAGCAGTTAAGAACACTGGTTGTTCTTGCAGAAGACCTGGGTTCGAATCCCAGCACTCACATGGCAGCTAACAGCTGTCCATAACTCCAGTCCCAAGGGATCCAACAGCCTCGTCTGACCTCCGCAGGCATTGCACGACATGGGTGCACTTACCTACATGCAGG
>NW_008347891.1:1149307-1166450 GCF_000622305.1 Nannospalax galili
TAGAATTATAAAAATAAGCACCACTAAAAGAAATCATCAATAAATGGGCAAATGAACTGAATAAACTGTTTTCAAAAGAATAGAGACAGCACAATGGCTCAGCAGGTAAAGGTGCTTGCTGCCAAGGCTGATGACCTGAGTTCAATCCCTGGAACCCACATAGTGGAAGGAATGAAACAACTGCCACATATATGCTGTGGTACAGGTACTCGTAAAACAATTCTTTAAAACTGTTAAGATGCAGAAATGACGCAGGCCTTGCAAAGGATTCAGATTAGGTTCCCAGTGACCATCCTTAACTCCAGCTCGAGAAGGTCCGATGCCCTCTTCTGGCCTCCAAACGCATTGCAATGACAGCGCAATTTGGTGAAACACGCTCATAAACACACAAAAATTAAACAATCAGAATAAATACTAAAAGAGCTGGGCGTTGTGGTGCACATCTTTAATCCCAGCACTTGGAAGGCAGAGGCAGGTGAATCTGAGTTCAAGGCCAGCCAGGTCACCATAGTGAATCCAGACCAACTGTGACTACAGGGAGACTCTGTTTCAAAAAAAAAAGGAAAACAAATAACAGCAAATGCTGATAAAGATGTGGGGAAAGAGGAACCTTTGTTCACTTGCTAGTAGGAATGTACAATCAAAGAGTCTGGACAATCTCTTCAAAAACAAGGGAAAGTAGGGCCAGGTGTAGTGGCGCACACCTTTAATCCCAGCACTCAGGAGGCAGAGACAGGCGGATCACTGTGAGTTCAAGGCCAGCCTGGTCTACATAGTGAGTTCCGGGCCAGCAGGGACTACAGGGAGACACTGTCTCAAAAAGAACAAGAAAAAACAAAAACAAGGGGAGGTAAGGAAAGGGGGAAAGAGAAAATGAAATCCTCCACCTCTAAGAAAGTAGGCTACTCCCCAAACCCTCTAGGTGAGTCCACGATTGAGATAAACCAGTATTTTTTCAAATTTCAAAATCAGAGCTTTAAACTCAATTTATGAAACTTTCAAACCTGAACATATTAAGAGTAAAATATAAGAAATAGTAACCTAAGGTTGTTGAGATGGCCTAAGTGCTTGCCACCAAACCTGTTGAAAGGTGGATACAAGACTCCCAGAAGCTGTCCTCTAACCACCATGCATACACCATGGCACACCCCCACCCATAAACACACAAATAAATGTATTAACAAAAGGAGGAGGGAAGAAATCACTAGCCTCTAATTGAAATGTAACATTTCTAGTAAGGATAAAAAGCAAGCTACAGCATTATTGATAGAACCTTTAACTTTGTACCAAGAGAAATCACAAATATTAGATGACCACAATTGCTACAGCACCTCAAAATAACATTTACATTCATTACTTTGAACAGATGTTGGACCTTACTAAAAATGTTAAGAAAAATTACTATGAAAAAAACAGGCTTAAAGAATGATACTTTGATATATTTGGTTTCTCAAGTCTCAGGAATTTATCGTGAGTTTAAAATTATCAGAGCTAGCCAAGCATGCTGGCACACAGCTTTAATCCCAGCATTCGGGAGACAGAGGCAGGTGAATCTGTGTTAGCCTGGTCTACATGGTGAGTTTCAGGCCATCTGGGGCTACAGGAGACCCTGTCTCAAAAGGACATATACACACATACATAAATAAAATTAAGTAGTATAAACAAATATATATATATATATTTATATATTAGTTGTGGGCCCCAGAGATAGCTCAGAGGTTAAAGGATCTTGTTACCAACCAAGCCTGACAACCTGAGTTCAATTCTTAGAATGCACATGAGAATTAATTTCCTCAAGTTGTCCTCTGGCCTACCTACACATACACACACACACATAGAGAATAAAATGTAAAAAGTGTAGACACATATATTAGTCTGAATCATCAACAAGTTTCAGGCTGCTAGAGTGTATGCTTTAAAAAAAAAGTTAATACTAGATTAAAAATGTCTAAAGAAAATGAGAAAATAAGTGCTAGGGATACAGCTCAGTGGTAGAATGCTTGTCCAGTATGCCTGAGGCCGTACATTCAAGCTCTACTACAACACAGAAAGAAAAGAAGGAAAGAAAAGGAAAAGGAGGAGTATCTACGATTAAGGAGTGAAATTTATCTGCTACACATACATGGATGATTTCCTGTTATTTGATTTTGGTTTTTGTTGTTGCTGTTGTTTTTTAAACGAGGCTCTATGTAGCACTGGCTGGCCTAGGGCTCTAACACAGAGATCCACCTGCCTTGGCCTCCTGGGTGCTGGGATTTAAAGGCATGCAGGACAACCCTTGCCTAGCAGTAGTTTTTCTTACCTGTTACAGATCAAAAGTGGTTGGGCATGCCTGTAATTCCAGTACTTGAGAGGAACAGGAAAGAGGATCAGGAGTTCATTGTTGTCCTTGGCTATGTAAGATGTGGGAGGCCAACCTGAGCTACCTGAGACCCTCGGTCTTGCAGAAGAAAAAGGGATAATAGGGGAGGAATGAGAGTGAAAGGAGGATGGGAGAGGTGGCAAAGAAAATGGAAAGGGGGGAAAAAAGTGAGAACTTCAGCTGGTAAAGCACTTGCCTCCAAGCCAGAGGAAATGAGTTCCTTCCTTGGAAATCACTAAGGAGTGAAGGTAAAAAACAAAATACAGGGGGCTGGAGAGATACAGTACAGCAGTTAAGAGCACCAGCTGCTCTTGCAGTGGACCCAAGTTCAGTTCCCAGCACCACATGGTGGAACATAACTATCTGTTAAGTATAGTTCCAGGAGCTCCAACACCATCCTTGGATCTCTGCAGGCACTACATGACACAGGTGCACTTACATACAGTCAAAACCACTCATACACATAAAATAATTTTTTTTAACACTTAAACTCAAAAGGTGCTGGATATGGTGGTATATGCCTTTTATCCAGCACTCGGGAGACGGAGGCAGAGGCAGGTGGATCTCTCCAAGTTCCAGGCCAGCCTGGTCTACGTAGAGTTCCAAGCCAGCTGGGGCTACAGGACAACTCCATCTCTAAAGGAGCAAAAAATAAATATTTAAAAAAAAATTTTTTTTTAAATATTACTTGTATTTTATGTATATGAGTGTATTGCCTGCATGCGTGTAAGTGCACCAGTGTTGTGTATTGCCCATGTAGGTCAGAAGAGGACGTCAGATTCCCTAGAGCTGGAGTTATGGACAGTTGGAATTAAACCCAGGTATTCTGCAAGAGCAGTCAGTGCTCTAAATCACTGAGTCATCTCTCCAGTCCCCAAAATTAAACTTTTAGAAGCCCGAGAAAAATGTTTCTCCATAATTTACCTAAAGTAAATTGCCCTATGTCAACCAGCTAGGAAAACTAGAACCCAAAGTCATCTTGCTAGATTTCACCAATCCTCCTCCTCAATGATCATATTTCAACCCTGAGAGAAATTCTTACCACTCAGAGGGGCTGAAGAGATGGGTCAGGAGTTAAAACCACTGTAGAGGACCTGGGTTTGATTCCCAACACCCACAAGGTGGCTATGAACTGCCTTAACTCCATTCCAGGGGAATCTGATGCCCTCTTCTAATCCCTCCTCAGCATTGCATGACACAGTACACTCACATACATGCAGGCAATACACTCATACATATAAAATTTTAAAAGATTTTTTTTTTTTGGTCTTTTTGAGACAGGGTCTCCCTGTAGCCCCAGCTGTCCTAGAACTCACAGAGATCCACCTGCCTCTGCCTCCCAGTGCTGGGATTAAAGGCATAAGCCACCATGCCCACCCAAAGTAAAAAATTTTTATGAGTATCAGAAAAAAATCTCCTCAATCTTTTTTTAAGTTGTAAAGGAAAATCTTTTCTATCAATTAAGAATGGTTACTAGCAATAACAGCTAACCATTTGAGCACTTACATTAGGCATTACTCTAATAGAGTTGCATACATTAATTTAATCCCCATAACGATTATTCCCATTTTGAAAAAAAAAGGGGGGGGTTTACCCAAGGTTACATGACTAGTACTGTGGGAGCCAGGATTTAAATTTACTCTCAGCCTTTGTTCTAAATCACTACACAAACTCCTTTATCACTTGGACCTTATCACAGTATTCCCCACCTCTGTAATCCATGTAATTCTACCATGCTCTAGGCAGGGAACCAAAGAAAGGATTTTATTTAAAAACAGTAGCTGACGCTGGGCGTGGTGGCACACCCCTTTAATCCCAGCAGTTGGGAGGCAGAACTCTTTGTGAGTTCGAGGCCAGACTGGTCTACATATTGAGTTCCAGGATAGCTAGGGCTACAGGGAAACCCTGTCTCAAAACAAACAAACAAACAAACAAACAAACAAAAAAAAACCTGTAGCTGCTGTTGTTGCTTTTTTTCCCCCTAATTTTACCGTTTTTTTTTTTTTTTTGACAGTGCTGGGGATCTCACTTATTGCACTAACCTACCAAACTCTTTGAACTGACCTAGAGTATTTTTAGACTCTTTACACATATTTTATAGTAAACACATAAGACAGAAATGGAGAATTCATTATAGGCAAAAACAGACAATACAACTATTCTGAGAAAATTCATAGTATTTCTATATTTTCAGGGTGCATGTGCAGTAAACGAATTTCTTCATGTTTATGTAAATTTAAGTATTTGGGTGCACATGCAGGTATGAGCCCAAAAAAGTCAACGTTCAGTATCTTCCTCTATCACTCTACTTTTTGAGACAAGTCTCACTGAACCTGGAGCTCACCAATGCAGCAAGATTAGCTGGCCAGCAAACCTCAGGAATCCTCCTGCCTCTGCCTCTGCCTCTGCCTCCCCAGCAGGACTCCAAGCACATCTCACCATATCTGGTGTTTTACATGGGTGGCTAGGGATCCAAACTTAAAAGTTTGCTTCTGGGGCTGGAGAGATGACACAGTGGTTGAGAACACTGACTGCTCTTGCAGAGGACCGAGGTTCGATTCCCAGCACCCACATGGTGGCTAACAACCATCCTTAACTCCAGTTCCAGGGGAATCCGAAGCCCTCTTCTGACCACCAAGGCATTGCATGACTCAGGTGCACTCACATACATGCAGGCAAGACACTCACACATAAAATAAAATACAAAGGGTATGGTGGTGCATGCCTTTAGTCCCAGCACTCGGGAGGCAGAGGCAGGCGGATATCTGTGAGTTTGAGGCCAACCTGGTCTACACAGTGAGTTCCAGGCCAGCTGGGGCTGCAGGGAGACCCTGTCTCAAAAAGACAAAAAAAAAAAGATATATATATCTATATAAAATTTTTTTTTAAATTTTTAAAGTTTGCTTCTGCAGCAAACTTTACCAACTGAGCCATCTCCTGAGCTCTTTTTACCAAATCCTTTATTTAAAATTTTTTTTAAAACTTATTTTACATGCATTTATTTTGTGTATGTGCCCGTGCATGCAGAAGTCAGAGAAAAACTTGGGTGAACTGGTTCTCTCCTTCTACCATATGGGTTCCAGTGATCAAACTTCCACTGATCATTCTGCCTCTATCTTCCAAGCACATGCCACAATACCTAGCTCAACTCTTATGGGAGCATGGAAATCTCCCCAAATCTTTTATTAGTGCCACTAAAAATTGAATTCTGCAAAGTTCTAAGTTTCTTGAAATACAATAAACTCTCAGAATTATACAAATGAGCATGATCATTTTCTTTCTCAGTAAGAAGAAACAAGCTGATCCATTTTACAGAAGATAAAATTCTATTTTAGTAAACCATATTTACAGTTCCTCAGCTGATTCAAGATATCCCAAATGGTGGACAGTATGTCTTCATTAATTCATCTCAATTCTAATTTCTGCAAGATGCTTGTGGGGAAGGGATGGCATGGCCTAAAATACAGGCTGCTGAAAGGTAGTTATCAGCCAGTTAGAAAAGGCAAAATGGTATTGTCTTACAGTACACACCAAAGGCTGAAATTCCCCAAGTCTTAACTCACAGCAGCAACTGGAAGGCAAAACTTCAAAAGGCAGGGCAAAGAACAGAGTAAGAACAGGGATGAACACTCAACATTTAACACTCCAATTTTCTAAAAAGCATTTTGAAGCCAAAATGTATTCCAATGACAAATAATTAGCAAGTAGGTCTGATCAAAGTTAAGGCTACTTAATCTTCTCAACATGCAACTGAATTGTCGCTATCCACTAAAGGAAAGGCACAAACACATTTCAATATGGGATGGAGGAGGATGAATCAGAGAGGAATCCTCTAAGAGAATTAAACTAAGCCACTAAGCTACTTTCCCTATAGTTAAAAGAAATGCTTCACAAAAGCATGAAGCTTGTGTATCTTCTGCAGAAAAATAGTTTGACTCATATTAGTAAAATGTACACTTCACACATTTAAGTTCACAAAAACTTAGAAATGTTGGACTATACATCCTTCCTAACTCTACAAATAGGTATGATGTTGAGTGAATTACACAGCATCTCTGCTACTTCCATAGGGGAGAATCTAATTCAATCTGTAATCATCAAAGCCTACAAGAACACAGTAAAGCCCATACAGCATGGAGGCACATGATTGTAATCACAACGTTCAGGAAGCTGAGGGAGAAGGATGGTGGATTCAAAGCTATATAGAAAGACCTTGCCATGAAAATCTCAAATATGATAAAACTCAAGAAGTTAAAACAAGTGGGTCAGCGGGTGTGGTGGCACACGCTTTTAATTCCAGCACTTGGGAGGCAGAGGCAGGCAGATCTCTGGGAGTTCGAGGCCAGCCTGGTCTACTTATCGAGTTGCAGGCCAGCAATGTGGGTGGCTGGGGTCTATATAGAGACTACATGAGGAATCCTGCCTCTACTTCCTCAGTGCTAGGATGACAAGCATAAGCCACCACACTCCCAGCTTATCTTCAGCTAATATCTAACTTCATTTCTCAGTTTTAGAATGCTGTTCTTTTTTTTTTTTTTTTCCAAGCCTGCCTAAACTACACAGCCCAGAAAAATCAGGGCCTTGGTTTGGGTGTAAAAAACTGTTGGATGCACCTTCAGCACACAAATATTGCAGGAGCAGCTATTTGTGGGCCAGGTGTATGGCACAATCGTAGAATATGTGCCTATCATTCCTGAAGCCCTGGAGGAAAAAACAGGTCTGAGGAGATTGCTTGGTGGTTAAGAGCCCTGGCTGCTCTCAAAGAGGGCCCAGGTTCAGTGCCCTGCAACAACCATCCAGTCGTAGATGATCAAACATCTCTTCTGACCTCTGAGGGCACAGCACACATGTGGTGCACTTACTTATGTGCAGGCAAAACACTCATACACATAAGACATAAAAATAAGTCAGGCGTGGTGGCACATGCCTTTAATCCCAGCACTCAGAAAACAGATCTTGTGAGATTGAGACCAGCCAGTGCTACAAAGCTAGATCCAGTCTTTCAGTCTTTTTGAGATAGTATCTTCCTGTAGCCTCAGCTGATCTGAAAACTCACTATGTAGACCAGGCTGGCCTTGAACTGACAGAGATCCGCCTGCCTCTGCTCCCCAAGTGCTGGGATAAAAGGCATTCGCCATCCCCCCTGGCCTCAAAAAAAAAAAAAAAAATTTAAATTCTGATGTTTCAAAAAAAAAAATAAAAATAAATTAAAAATATAAAAATGCCAGGTGTGGTGGTATACACCTTTGAGCCCAGCACACGGGAGGCCTCTAGAGGCAGGCGGCTCTCTGTGAGTTCAATGCCAGTCTGGTCTACATATTGTGTTCAAACCAGCTGGGGCTACAGAGACTCTGTCTCAAAAAGACAAAAAAAAAAAATTAAATAAATTTCAAGGAAAAAAGTCCTTTTAATAAAGGGAAACTAGCTCTCACAGGTTTCTTCATTTAATAAGAGTTTAGTTTAACTTATGGGAACGGAACATAACATTTAATACAGGGTATAACTGTTATGAAATACAAAATTAGCACTTACAAGTTTGAGAGACTGAGACCCAGGTTGAAGGAGTGGTGCCTAACACCTGTAATCTCAGCATTCATGAGGCAGAAGCAAATGAATCTGTTTAAGTTTCAGGCCAGCTTGGTCCACATAGCATGCTCCAGGTCAGCCAGTATTACATGGTGAGACTGTTGAAAAAAAACACCAAAAAACTTCCTGGAGAGAGAAGGGACTTGAGAGTAGAAGGAGGAGTTTATGATATAGCTGTGGCTAGGCTACAGTGGTAAGGTTAATGGGCTCTCTGGAGTACAAGGTTAGTACTTACAACATAACAAGAAGCCTGGGTTGACATTACTGCAGTTATTTATGAGAATGGGTCTATGTTGCCCAGGCTAGCTCAAACCCACAATCTTCCTGCCTCAGCCTCCAGAATGCTAGAACAAAGGCATGTGCTACCAACCCAGAAGCTTGTCATTTCTATAAAATATTATTTTTATTTTACATGAGTGTATTGCCTCCATGTGTGTAAGTGCACTAGTGTCATGCAGTATATGAGGAGGTCACAAGAAGGTGTTGGATCGCCAGAACTAGAGCTCCAAAGGGTTGTTAGCCACCATGTGGGTGCTCTTCTGCAAGAGCAGTCAGTGCTCTTAACCACTGAGTCATCTCTGCAGTCCCTGTACTGTCATTCTTAAGTGGGAAATAATTACATGGACAGAATGTCAGTTAAGAGAAACTGCTCTTGCAAAGGACTGGAGTTCAGTTCCCAGCACCCACATCAGGTGGCTCACAAACACCAGTAACTTCAGCTCTAAGGGATCCAACAAACCTCTTATGACATCTGCAGACACCCATGCACAAACACACATAGGCATAGTTTTCAAAAAGCTACCATTAAGAGATGAACAATATTAAGCTGGGCATAGTGGCCCACACCTTTAATCCCAGCACTCCAGCAGAGGCACACCAAACAAGGCCAGTCTGGTTTGTCTACATAGCAAGTTCTTGGTCAGCTAGGGCTACAGGGAGATCCTTTCTCCAAAAAAACCCACAACCAAATGAAACCAAAACAAGAGAGCAATGATAAATTTAACAATTTATCTCTGAATGGAAATAATATGAAAATATTTATTTTATAAATAAATCCAAAAGGAAAATAAAACCGTTTAGATCTTATTTTGATAAAACTACTTCCAAGACTCAATTTTGTGGAAAGTTTTCCAAAGAGAGATGCAATAAAAGTCTACCTGGGCCAGATGGTGCACAACTTCAGTCCAAGCTCCCTTAAATAACTGACACAAAAGGAGCACTTCAACTCTCAAATCTGAGACCAGTCAGCGCAACAGTGAGAACTCTAAAGAAGGGGGTGAGGGAACACTTGAAGAGAACTTTCTTACTTGATTTTCCAGGTACTAAATAGTTTTAAATGTTTAGTTAAGTAAGCAAGGAAGAGTTAGTTAACTGTCTCATTGGCTCAGTCCTTTGCTCAGCCACAGATGTCTTCATTTATTGGAAGCTAGCAACCATTTCATCTGAGAACGTTCAACTATCATTTAGATTTTTAAAAGTTCAGAATACTACTTCTTAAAACCACATACATTATTTCTTTTTTAGTTGTTCACTTGGTAATTTATAAGTCTTATATAGAAACAACTTTGGGGGCTGCAGAGATGGCTCAGCAGTTAAGAGCACTGGCTGCTCTTGCAGAGGATCTGGGTTTGATTCCCAGCACCCACATGATACTGGCTAACAACTGTCCATAAGGTAACTCCAGTTCCAGGAGCTCCAACACCCTCTTCTGACCTCCTCAGGCACTGCATGACAGAGGTGCTTACACACATACACGCAATATACTCATACACATAAAAATAAAACTTAGAAAGAAAAACCTTTTGCTTAGCATGGTACAGCTTTGTTTTTAAAAAAGGAAGACCACTTACATAAAACACTTGCCTGCCCACCATGTAAGAGGCTCTGGGTTCCAGTTCTAGCACCAAAAAAAAAAAAAAAAAAGAAAAGAAAAAAGAAAAGCCGGTTGTGGCTTAAAAATTCATATACTTTGTGAGAACTTGTCTGGAAAAACAAAAAAAAACCTTATTTGGGTCTGGGCTGGAGAGATGGTTCAGTAGTGTTAGTAACATTGGCTGTCTCCAGTTCCAGAGGATTCAATGGCCTCTTCAGTCCTCTGTGGGCATTACACAATACAGGTGCACTTACATGTATGAAAACATTCATACACACCCAAAATAAATTTTAAAAGAGTTATACCTTACTAGGGCTAGAGAGATGTCTCAGCAGTTAAGATTGCTGCTCTTCCAGAGGACCAAGTTCTGTTCTAAGCACCCACATCCACTGGCACATAACTGCCTGTAACTCCAGCTCGAAGGAATCTGATGCCCTGCAAAAGGCACCTGCAAAAGCACCCAACATAGCACAGAGACACACACACCCATAAAAGCAAATCTGTAAAAAAACTTACCCTAAGTGAAAATTTATTTTACCCAGCTTTGTCATTCAATTCTTGTTAAGATGCCTGCCTAGCACTACTCAATGTGCTATTGTTACTTTTCATTTGTCTTCCAGGCTGGACACTGAAATCCAGGACCTATATGCACAAAAGGATTTTATCTTATTTATTTTGGTTTAAGACTGGGTCTCCCTCCTACTGATAAAAACAGGACTGAGCTGGAACTGACCTGGAAGCCACCTCCCTGAAGGCTAGCTCTCCTAACTTTGGAGAGCACTACACAAGCTGGTACACACATCAATCGATGGTCCAACCATAGCTTCAAAGCTAAAAACCACATCAAGGACCAGCACGGCAAAAAACACTGGTGTACTAGTGGCACTTTCATCTTGGGGGTAATCAACAGCTACCTAATTGAACTTAAAGCCCACTCAATGGGAGGAAACTCATGTCTGGTACTGTAAACATAGCCAAATACACATAGCTGGAGAGGTCACAGATCTTACAGAAAACCCCAAGGCTCTCATATCCCTAGAGAAATATAATGTCTTACTGTGTGCAAAATATGGATCCTTAAATTTACAGACAAGTATCCTAGTCACCACCCATCAAAGTAGCTTTTTTTTCAACAGATTATTGCAGTTACACAACTGGTCACACAAAGATTCTCTGTGAATTACCCAAGCCTAAATGTCGTATCTAGGATGCATCCTCTATGGGACACAGACTAAGACTCACAGAACATAGAACAAGAGATGAACAGAACACTAATGCATCTTTCAATTCTCACCAATGAGGCTCCCTCATCCAACAAAGGGCCAGGAACCAAAAGTTCACAAATGGCCAAAACACAGAGTAATAGTCAGCAGAGTGTGGGTCCTTGGACAGGTCTCCTATATGGATCCGCCCACCCAGGGTTCAGGGACCAATTCGGAAGAGGGGGCAGAAAGATTCTAAGAGCCAGGGAGGAGGTGCACAACCATACAGAAATAGTCCTACAGGTGCCTGGGACCCTTCTCATACAAACCTACAGCAATAGTGTCAGCATGCACAAGACCCATGCAAACTCAGGAGGACAAACACCCAGCACAAAACTATGGAATTGAACAGCAAGCCCCAATCTTAGTCCAAGAATTATTGGCAGCTAATTACTGCTGGGTGAGGAAGAGCAGGTCTTCTTGAAGAGAGAGACTCTAAACAGGCTGACTAGACCCAGTGGATGAACTTGCACTGAGGGACATCTCAGGACACTAACTTTATATAATAGGCCTTAATATAAAAATGACAGAATGTATGAACTCCAGTGGAGGGAGGCTACAGGAGGGTGCCAAAGGGGAAGAAGTGTGTAGAAGATAATTTTATGTATGAAATACACAATAATTCAACTAAAAAAACTACACATACACACATACACACACACACACACACACACACACACACACACACAAAGACAGGGTCTCCACAAGTCAGATAGGATAAGTGGTCCTCTCAAACTTATTATTTAGCCCAGACTGACCCTGAATTTGCAACAATTCTCCTGCCTCAGCTTGCTGAATGCTGGGATTACAGGCATAACCACCATATCAGCTTTCTTAGATTTTTATGTCAGGACTTCTACATGCAGAAAATGTGCCCTTAGAATAACTACAGAATATTGTTCATCAATAAATGCTGTACTCCTAAATTTTGGTGTTTCGTTTGGGGGGAAAAGTTTTTGGATGATGGGGACTGAACCTAGGGCTTCCCACATGGTGGGTACATACTGATATCAAGATAGAGCCCAGACCCCAGTATGTTTAGGTAAGTTATGACCAAGCAAGTTGTGTGTCAATTATATGAACCATAACAAAACTCAAGGAAATAGACTGTCTTAAGTGCCTTTTTTATTCTTCCCAGCACTGTTGGCAAGCACTACATAAATGTATTGATAAACTGTCACCTGCTAAGAAATATACTCCAACACTAAATTTAGAATAACCAATTTATCAGTTTTCTAGTACCTTAACAATCCCTTAAGAGGTGGGATGGGGATGTAGTTCAGTTGGTAAAGTGCTTATCTAGCATGTACAAAACCCTAGGGGTTCACTCCCCAGCACTAAATAAACCTTCCTGGAGATACGTCTATAATCCTAGCACTGGGTAAGTAGAGGCAAGATGGACAACCAGAAGTTCAAGGTCATCCTCAGGTATGAGTTCGATCTTCTTTTTAAAAGACCCTTCAAAGTAGCTCATTTTGTTGGTATGGTTGTATATGTCAATAATTCCAGCACTTGAGAGAGAGAGGCAGGAGGTTAAGAAGTTCAAAGTTACCCTTGGTTTCATATTTAGTTTGAAGCCAGCCTGGGCTACATGAGACCTTTTTTCAAAAATAAATAAATAAATAAATAAATAAATAAATAAATAAATAAATAAATCGAAACAGCAGCAGCGGCCAAATATCGAGTCAAGAAGTAAAAGTAAGAGTATGGTTTTTTTTAGCTCAGTGGCAGAGCACTTGCCTAGCAAAGCAAGCCCTGGCTTCTGTCTCTAGCACCAGAGAAAAAGAAGTTGGGCTGTAAATAATCTGAAAAAAGGGAATGTACAAGACCTAAGTAAAATGCTGCAAGGGAAAAGTAGGAAGAAAACGGTAAAAATCTTAGGAGCTACGAGAAGTTAAATGAACATTACACAAGATGGGGGAGAGGTATCAACTCAGGCTGACAAAAAAAAAAACCCAAAGGCAAAAACGCTCCCCAAGTTTGGAGACGTGTTTGGAGAGGAACAGTTGTTCAACCTGACTGTAGTCAACAATACAAAGCAACAACAAAAGCAGAACTGCGTAACACTAAGGCCAGATTAGTTAGCATTTCATGTATCTGCTGTTTATAAGACAACTCCTGCACTGTGGTTTGAAGGAAAAAAAGAAAGGGAGGTCCTCCACATGATCTTCCTGAACCTGCTCTCTAAGGACACAAAGCAGCTTAGATTACAACTCTACAGAGTACTTCAGATGGGCTCTCTGTGAAAACTCATTGCAGATTTCCAGGGCATCAAATGTTCACCACTGTAAGGACTTTTGTTGAGTTATTCTGACCTTCAGACAGCACAAGGCACATCTATGTATTCAGAGCATTGCCAACAAGTGGAACCAGTAAGAAATTTGAAGTCAGGATAGAACTCCCTAGTAATAAATGACAGCCAACAAGTTGATTAAATACAGACTGCAATGCTGTAACTTCATGTCTTGAAAGCTTGCTAATAGTTACTTTTGCTTATAAATAGCCCTCAAAGTCTATATATGGGTAATGATGCCATAGTTATAGAAATAAACTGCACCAAAAACTATGGTGGCTTTTACAGTTTGTTTTTTGTTTTGTTTTTGAGACAAGGTCTCACTGTAGAACCAGCAGGCTCAGAATTCCCTACATAGACCAGGCTAGACTCCACCTCAGAGATCCACTTGCCTCTGCCTCCTGAGTTCTGGAACTAAAGGCATGTACCACCACATGGTGGTACAGGCCTGGCTATTGTGGCTTTTAAATGATCAGTAACTAAGCTTGGCCTAGTGGTATATCTGTTCTCCAGATACCCAAGAGGCTGAGGTATAAAGATCACCTGAGCCCAGGAGTTTCAAGACCAGCATGGGCTACATGGCAAGACCATAATTTCAAAAACAGAAAAAGTCATCTATAATATACAAAGAATGGACAAACAACAGTATGAAATGGCTTGTCCAGATTTTTTTTTTTTAGTACATATGATTTAAAGTAACTTAAGTTTTTAAACGTCACACAAATCAGCCAGGCTACAAGGTGGTGTACATTTGTAATCTCAGCACTTGGCATCAAAAAATGAACCAGTTTTAGGCTGGGCTGATATACCTAAAAAATTATGACCTTGTCTCAAAGAACTTTTTAGCATTAACAATGAAGAATATGGATCAAAAAATAAGTAACATACTTAGGTATGTACAAGAGGATGTCCTAGACCTAGGCAGAAGAGTATGAAGAGGCAACAGCCACTACTCCAGTGGAGAGGAAAGAAGGCCTGTGCTCAATGTCGATACACCTATCTCTTACAGTGTCTAGTACATAAATGTCAGCTAGAAGACCACAGAGATAGCAAGCACATAGCCAAGACTAGAACCTAATAGGCCTTTTCCATGAGAATCACATACTTGAACAATGAATGCTCGTCACTACTGAGAACATAAGCAGTGACAGGCAGCTTTGTCACTCTCCTACTAGAATGACTTTTTGAGACAGGGTCCTCCTGTAGCCCCAGCTAGCCATGAACTCAGAGATCAGCCTGCCTCAGCTTCCCAAGTGCTGGGATTAAAGACATGCGTCATCATGCCCAGCTGAAGTGACTTTTTAACTCAAGCCTAACCATGACCACTTTCAAAACAGAACAGGTAAACCTGAATTATAAATTCCTCTTTCTTCTAGCCAATGAAACTCAAAAAGAACAAGAAACTCAATCCAAATATAAAAGGCCTCGGAGGAAAACAATAAAAAAGACTCATTTGAAGCCAACTAACAGCTTTTTTTTTAAGCCAATAATCTGAAACTATCAATAAGATACTAGGTTTAAACAACCATACTTTTAACCAGGCATGGTGGTACTCGCCTTTAATTCCAGCACTCTGGAGACAGAGGCAGGAGAACGTCTGGTGAGATTGAGGCCAACAAGTGATCTACATAGTGAGTTCCAGGCCACTTGGGGTTACAGGGAGACACTGTCTCAAAAAAGGAAAAAAAAAAAAAAAAAGTAAAACAACTACCTATACTTTTTATTATGCATTTAAACAAATTAAATGTTATATAAAAATCAAGAGAATGGTCCATGGGAGTTGGAGAGCTGACTTAAGAGTAAGAGCACTGGCTGCTCTTGCAGAGGACCTGGGTTTGGTTCCCAATACCCAGATGGTAACAACTGTAACTCCAGGTCCAGGGGATCTGACGCCCTCTTCTGGCATCTGAGTGCACTGCACTCACACATGCACTTACCTGCAGGAAAAACACTCATACATATAAAATAAAATTAAGAAATAGGGCTGGGCGTGGTGGCACACACCTTTAATCTCAGCACTTGGGAGGCAGAGGCAAGTGGATCTCTGTGAGTTCAAGGCCAGCCTCGTCTACATAGTGAGTTCTAGGACAGCTGGGGCTACAGGGAGACCCTGTCTCAAAAAGACCAAATTTAAAAAAAAATTTTTTTTTTAAATCAAAGAGAGGGGCTGGAGAGATGGCTCAGCTGTTAAGAGCACTGACTGCTCTTGCAGAGGACCCGGGTTCGATTCCCAGCACCCACATGACAGCAACAACAACAAACCGTCCTTAACTCCAGTTCCAGGGGAATCCAAAGCCCTCTTCTGACCTCCACAGCATTGCACGACACGGGTGCACTCACAGACATGCAGGCAATACATTCATACATGTAAAATAAAAATAAATACCTTTAAAAAAATAAGAGAGACTGGTCTAGCATCAACATACGCTTACTACTAGCATCTACTTACCAAAAAATAACAGCAAACACACCTTATATAGTTACCTGGAGGACAAGCAGACAAGGTAAAAAGCTACTAGTGGCCGGGCTGGCGGCACATGCCTTTAATCCCAGCACTTGGGAGGCAGAGGCAGGTGAAACTTTGTGAGTTCGAGGCCAGCCTGATCTACATAATGAGTTTCAGGACAGCTGGGGCTACAAGGGGACCATGTCTCACAAAGAAAAAAAAAGCTACTAGTATACAAATGTAAAGCTTGTATTACATGTTAAGAAGTACAAACACTAAAATCACACAATCTATAGATTATACTTATTGAGTAATAGCCACCAAAATCTCAACTCTTCTTCCATATGTGGTCTGGACTCCTTTTCAGTCCTGGTCCTGTTAACTGCATCTTGGACTACAGAAAGAGGTACAGTGCTGAACACAGGGACTTCAATCCCAGCACCCAAGAAGATGGAGAGTTCAAGGCCAGCCTGGCTACAGGGCTACATATCCAGACCCTAACTCAAAATAAGGAAATAAACAAGCAGGCAGAGAATAATTCATTGGCTTAGTAATGAACCACAGGTGACAATTAACCTGGCACTCTGATGGCTAATCAACCAAAGGAGATAATAAAGATGTTATAATCACTACATCAAACCAGAGTATTCTGAAGAATCTGTTGGGGGCAGAGTCAGTAGGTAAAGGTGCTTGCTATACAAGCTTGGCAACCTGTGTTGGATCCTAAGGATCCACATAAATGGATGCAGAACCAACTCTACAAAGTTGCCCTCTGACCTACCCACAAATAAAAATTTTATTGAAAAAAAAAAATGTTGGGCCAAGAATCCTTCCAAGCAGACTGGTGGCCTACTTCACAAGATCAAGCTACAATTACTAGTCTTAGTGCACCTTCGAAAAGACAATGATGAGACAATCGTTGCCCTCAGGAAGTCTAGAATCTGATGGAAAAACAAAAGCAACACATCAACAAATAAAGCACTCTGAGCCAACAGGCAGAAGCAGGTGGGATGGCTCTCAAAGGATCCTGGCCATCTTGGACTACACAGTGAGTTGCAGGCCAGCTGGGGCTACCCGGAGACTCAAAACAAAAAAACCCACCAAATACAGCTCTCTAATCCCAGTGTGGCATATATAGATCAAGAAATAAAGATAGTTTAAGAAACAGAAGAGGCCTGGCATGGTGGTGCATGCCTGTAATTCCAGCACTCGGGAGGCAGAGGCAGGAGAATCCTTTGTGAGTTTGAGGCCAGCCTGGTCTACATAGTGAGTTCTAGGACAGCTGAGGCTACAGGGAGACCCTGTCTCAAAAAACCAAAAA
>NW_008347891.1:1166503-1177559 GCF_000622305.1 Nannospalax galili
GGCTACCATGTACATAGCAGGTACTTAATTTAAACAAGGGAAAGAGCATGCCAGGCTGTTAACTACAAGAAAGATGAAAAAAAAAAATAGGTTAGGGTTTTTTGAGTCCATCAAATTACCTTTGCAAGGCCAGTGTGGTAGTACATACCTGTAATTCCAGCATTTAGGGGGTAGAAGCAGATCCTGAGTCAAAAAGTCAGCCTGAAGTATGAAACCCCTATCTGTAAACAGGAAGAAAGAGCCCCACTCATCCACTTACTTGGGGGGGTGGGGGGGACCACGACACTCCCTAGAGCCTGTAAACTGAAACCAAGATTCAGAAACATTTTCCCTTTAATTGTAAACTCTTGACAATAAAAAGTCAATAGGTAGTCATGTGCGGTGGAACATGCCTTTAATCCCAGGACTGGCGAGGCAGAGGCAGGGGGATCTCGGTGGGTTCCAGGCCAGCTGGGGCTTCAGGGAGACAGACCGTCTTAAAAAGACCCCCCCCCCCAAAAAAAAAAAGCCCATTTAGGAGGTGGAGGCAGGATCAGGAGTTCAAGGTCATCATCAACAAGTATCAAATTCCAGGCAATCCGGGGCTAAATCTGGCCGTCACAAAAACCAAAAAGCAAAAATAAATTGTATGAGAGCCACAAGCCAAAACAGGTTAAAATTCTATCAATAACAAGAATTTTAAAATGTTTCTCTAATAGGATCAACAAGTTTATGTGTAGGACATATATCAACAAGTAGATGGCATGTTGATGTAAATTCAGAAAATTTTTTTGATTTTTTAAAAAAATTTAACAGATTTAAAAATATTTTATTTGAAGTGTATAAGTGTATTGCCTGCATGTGTGTAAATGCACCCGTGTCCTGCAATGCAGGTAGAAGTCAGGAGAGGGCATTGGATTCCCCGAACTAAGTTACAGATGGGTGCTAGTTGCCTCTCTTAACCACTCTCCAGACCCAAGTCCCACTACCAATCAAGCAAAAATTTCCAATTATAGTGTTTTGCGTCTACCTTTTAAATACCCGCTTACTGATGACCACTACCAACAGCAACCATCATTTCCTAATATTAACATACTTGCTGGGCATGGTGGCACACCCCTTTAATTCCAACACTCATGAGGCCAGAAGCAGGCAGACCTTTCTGATTTGAAGCCAGTCTGGTCCACAAATAGAGTTCCAGGCCAGCCAGGGGTACATAGTAAGACCCTATCTTTAAAAAAAAGAGTGTGCAATACGCATACTTTATTTATATATATATATATGGCTGAAGAGATGGATCAATGGTTCAGAACACTTGTTCTTCCATAGGACCGGGGTTCAATTCCCAGCATCCACAAGGCAGCTAGTAAACCCCAGGGGATCCAACCCTGTCTTCTGTGGTCTCTTCAAAGATTGAGGGCACATGGTGCACTATGAGACAAAAGTCATATATATAAAAAAAAAATGATAAAAATTTAAAGACATTTGGGTTTTTTAAAAAACTGCCATTACCCTGCTAGGCCTCAAATCCACCCAGTGAAAAACAGGTATTAAGCTAGGCCTCAAATCCACCGCAAATCCACCCAGTGAAAAATAGGTATTACCTATCCACATTGTACAGTTAAAATGGAGGCCAGATTAAGTGAGGGAGCTCAAGGTCACAGAACTACTAAGTGGAAGTATGTGAATTTAAGTCAGTGATGAATCGTCTTCGCAGGATGTCTTTAAAATACAATTGTAAAATCTCATCTAGATAATATAAACACAATAATCAAATTAGAATAGAAACATACTCAACTCCAAAATTTACTTCCCTCACCAAGCTTAGAGGGCTTACACCTGTAATCCCAGTATCTAAGAGGCAGAGGTAAGCAGATCTGAGTTCAAGGCTAGCCTGGAACTTACTAGGTAGACCAGGACTGGCCAGGACTACATAGTGAGACCCTGACTTAGAAACAAAATAATTTACTTTCCTTCCCTTAGTGAGAGCACAGATCCCCCTTCTCTACCTAGCCTCCCATCCATTTTTAAGTTTTGCTATTTTCACATTAACACTTTCTGGAACTCCAAATACCAAGTGTTTAAAAAATTTCAGAAGGTATATGAAAAACAAAATGCCTGACCAGAGACCCAAACTAAATGTCAGCTGAGCAGACTTAAAACACTACTCAGAACCCCGAGACACTGGGGAGCAGATGGAAACAATAATAATCTTAATTACAGTTCTGCAATTCTTCTGATATTGGTACATTCAGAGAAAAGCAGGCACACACAAAGCCCACAAGCAAACAGGCTACAAAGGCAGAACCCCATACCAGTTCTGGGCCCAACCGTGTAACAAGTGAATTAGAAATTGTTTCAGATTTAATACTGGGACACCTGCATTGCATATGAAAATAAGCCTCAGAAAGACCCTCTACAAGTCACTGTCCCTAAACTTCTAAGAACTCCACTCAATCCTAATTGACTGTCTTTCCCGTGTAAATGCGACACACAAGGCCTCATACACAGGCCTCTTGCTTTTTTCTCTAGCATAAGACCTTTGTTCCCAGCTTTGGGTTTTACCCCAAGCAATGGATCTTTCAACTTTCCACCACGTATTTTTGTTTTGTTTTGAGCGACGAGACTCTAAGCCTCAACTTGCCTAGCCTTCAAAAGACTAAATGCCTAAAATATCTGAGGCGGCTGCAGACCAGAACAAAGTTAGGCACCGAACCGCAGGCCTACAAACCGAAGGAAGCCTGGAGGTCGGGTGATTGGGCAGCCTGGGCCGGACCGCGAGCGTTGACTAGGAAGGGGGACCGGAGTGCGGTTTAGTCCACTCGGAACAGAGTCTCTGCGCCATCAACCGCCCCCCACCCCGCCCCCCGACGTCTACTCACAAACATTCCCGCCCCCCAATTAACGGAGCTCCAACTACACCCAGCGCGGGGCACCAGCCGACCTCCCCCGACCGAGGAAACGAGGCCCCCCTCCCCGGCCGTCCCCACCCTCCCGTCCTGCTGTGATCCCGAGGAAGTTCTCACCTCGGACCCGCAGACTCACACCATTCTCCCCCTCGAGCTAGCTGCGGACCCGAGGGAAGTCTGCATTTCACAGCCTCCATTCCCCGAGCAGCTCCCCCACTTGCTTCCTCACAAGAAACCCACTTGCCACAGAGCAGGGACGCGCGGAGCAGCGGGACCAACTGTGTCATGGGCTTTATGTAATCCACATAGAAATAAATTAATCCGGGCTCGCTGGGATGCTATCACGACTGGGCGACCCTCGGCCCCCTCCTCCTCCCCGCCCCGGGCCCTTCAGGTCTGTCCAGGATGCTGCTCCCCTCAGCCAAGTTTCTCGGCCTACTCCCCGGGCCCGCCCGTCACGCCGTCGTCGTCCCTCAGCCTCAACTTCCCCCGCTGACCCCCGCCGCCTGCCCCAACCGTCCGCGGGGCAGGAAGCCCCTTACCGCGGTCCGCAGTCGCTCTGGCCTCTCCCTCCGACCCTCACAGCCCACAACAGTTGTCACTCGAGCTGCTCCTGAGTTTCCATTTCCGGGCGGTCCACAACCCAGAGAGCCACCCTCTCCCAGTTTCCGGGCCCCCCGTCCCATTTCCGGGGAACCCTGGCCGTCTTCACGCCCCCCACCTGCACTTCCGGCCCCCCACTTTCTCTCTTCCTTAGACGCCCTGGGGCTCCAGAGCCCACTTCCGGCCCCCTCCCGGCCCCCGCTGGGCTCCCCCAGACCCGCACGCCCTAACCGGGTTTCGCGTCCGGTCCTCCTCATCGCCGGAGGCCGCAGCGGGAACCCAGCGCCGCCCCCCGCCCGGCGGCCGAGGCTCTTCAGGCCACGGGCTCCCTCGAGCACCTCACTCGTCAGCCTCGGGTCGGGGTTTTGCGGCCGCCGGCAGGCCGAGCGGGCCCGGGCGATACGAGCGGGTTGCCTGAGACTCGCCGCTCGGCCTCTCAGCCCTCGGCAGCCCCCCGCCCGCCAGCCCTTCCGCTACGCCGAGCGGCGTCCCAATTACCTAGTTAGGCCCCAAAGTCTCCGGTCCGGACTCGGTGGCGCGGCAACTTCCACTGGCTCCCCCCTCCCCCCCGGCGGCGGCGACGGCTCCTCGTCCCTTCAATTATCAGCTGAGCCGCAGCACCGCGCCGCCGTGCGCCTCCGCCCGCGCCGCCTCCCTGCCCGCCCGAGCGAGCCCGCTGGGGACTACTTTCCCTGCGGATGCGGCCTGCGGGCTGGTAGTGCGGCGGCCCCGGCGGCTACAAGCGGCCCATCACCCCGCTGCTTCGTCCCGAGCGCCCAGCGCGAGCTTGCGAGCTACCCCGTCTGCTGCCGACCCCTCCGAAGGACCAGGAAGGGGCCGACGGGGCTCCGCTCCGTATCCCTCCGCTAGGGTCACCCCCGCCCCTCCGCGCCAGCAGGAACTAGTTCCACTTCGGGTCACCTCGGCCCTTGCTGTGGAAATTTCTCGAAGAGGGTTCCGGGTGCCCTGTGGGAAAGGAGACAGCCACCCCGCGCTCGAAACGCCCCCCTGCCACCTCGACAGCGGGCTGGGCTGGCAACGAGCGCCCTGGCCCCCTGACCCCGGCCAGGCTCCGCCCCTTCCTGGTTGTCTTAGCGACGGCGGTGGCGTCCCAAGATGGCGTCGCGGCTGCCGGAGACACTGTTCAAAATAGTAGGACAAGGCCCGGCGCCCAGTAAAGACTATTACCAGTTGCTGGTCACCCGTTCTCAGGCAAGTGCGAGCCGCGGTTTCCGGGGTCTCCTGGTCCCCCGGCCCAGCCCCGCCGGAAGCCGCGGCCCAGCCCGCAGTGAGCGCCGACCCCCGTCACCTCTGCTCGGCTACCCGAGGGTCGTTCTCTGCCCGAGTCGATTCGTGCCGGGAGCCTCCCCCGCTCCTCTCCGCTGTCCTTCCCCTCGGGCCGGGCCGCCTACCCGCTGCGTTCCCTCCGCGCGGCCGCCTCACCTCTGCGTGGGAAGGAGGGAAGTCGGACGCGGCCGTGTCCTGAGGAGGAGGCGGCGGGGGAGAGGGGCGGACTTTTCTTGGCGGGACTCGGCCCGGGGTCTTTGGGGAACCGCGGTGGCTTTCGGAGGGCTACGGCCCGGGCAGGCGCGCCTGCTTCCCACGGGAACGGACGGTGGCAAGCCCTTCTCTGCCCTGCGGAGCCCCTTCTATCCCATGGACAGTGTGGGGGTAGACGGGTGGCTAGTCAGGGTTTCAGCTGCTCCGCGCGGCGGCCCCACCCACAGTGACATCTGCTCCACAACAATGAGACCCCGGATTAAGTGCCCGCTGCGGAAAGGGTCGGGGCCCGGGGCTCCTTGGCCTCTTTCTTTCTCTAAAGTGTTCTAGTTGTCAAGGGTGGGCTTTGGATGATGTATTGTGCCCCTGAAATGGTCAGGTGGAGCCGGGCCTCTGCTGGCCACAGGGTGCAGATTGCTAATGAGGCTATTCCTGCACCCCGTACTTTTAATAGATCACCGTCCTGTACGTGAAACTTGGAATCTTGTATTCGTTCGGGTATGAGGATTTTTCCTGGAGCCCTCAAACAAAAGTAATATTTCTCTTAGCTTTAAAATAGTAATGGGTACATTTTATGTTTTTACGTGAAAATTACAAATCTTGCACACATAATAGCCTGTCAAAAATTGTTCTTTTAATTCCTTTTTAGGAAATTTTACATTGGGATTTTGGAAGGCTTTTTGTTTGGCTTTTGTATGTGAGGTGTTTTAGTTGGTTGGTTGTTTTTGGCTTTTTTGGCTTTTTTGGTTTGGTTTGGTTTGGTTTGGTTTTTCTTATCTTTCGCTGTTAGGGGTGGAACCCAGGGGTTTCTGCTTGCTAGACAGTCGATTTTACGACTTAGCTAGCTAGACCCCACCCTTCCCCACCCTTTGAGATTTGTTTAAAAGATAAAATAAACCGTTCTTTGAACATTTTTAGAAAGCCCATTGGCTTTTCCATCGGCTCTAAGATCTATGAGCCTAATAGTTACTCCGTTTTCATAGGATGGTCCAAGGCATATAATCTCTTGGAATTATATTTTCAGCTACTGAAAGAAGTTAAAACTTGAGTGATTTTTACTTCCGAGTCTTTTCCATAATGTATCTTTGTAATTGTGCTGCTGAACCTTTTCCTTGAGGGTCTAGTATCGTAAGGCGGCTTCACTCTGGTGATGAAAGCCTCAAGTTGAGTATGTGTTTATCTTATTATTTTAGTAAGTTCTTTCCAGGCTCTTCCGGCAGGTTTCCTCAGAATGCTGCTTTGCCGGTCTCCCCCAAACCTCTCACATCCAAACTGAACACGTGTGTCCTCTACTAATCCACCATGTGACAGTTCACCTCGATGTTATTAACTTTTGTTTGCTGTGGGGTTTTTTGTTGTTTTATGTGTATGCGTGAATTTATGCGTGAATTGCCTGCATGTAGGTAAGTGCACCTGTGTCCTGCAATGCCCAAGGAGGACAGAAGAGGCTGAGGGATCCCTTGGAACTGGAGTTACAGACAGTTGTTAGCCGCCATGTGGGCGCTGGGATTTGAACCTGGGTCTTTTGCAAGAACAGTCAGTGTTCTTAATTGCGGAGCCGTCTCTCCTGCCCCTTGCTTTAGTTTTTTTAAGATAAGTATATTGTAGCCCAGTCTGGCCTTGAACTCCTGATCCTAAGTGCTAGGATTACAGGCGTGAACCATCCTTGTCATTTTTCGAACTTTTTTTTCCTTGTTTTAGTAAAAGATCAAGTACTGGTCTTTATTTGGGGGCCATATTCTGTCACTGACTTCCATGCAAAGTCCTTTTCAAGATCATTTTCCTTATTGAGCACACTGCAATTCTACCAGTGATAGTTAATTTCAAATCTGATTAATTCAGCTTCATTTTAAAGTAAATATTTTTTGTTTAAAAATAGCAAGCCAAGCTGGGCATGGTAGTGCATGCCTTTAGTCCAGCGCTCAGGAGGCAGAGGCAGGTGGATCTCTGTGAGTTCAAGGCCAGCCTGGTCTACAAAGTGAGTTCCAGGCTATCTGGGGCTACAGGGGAACCCTGTCTCAAAAAAGACACACACACACACAAAAAAAAAAAGATATTTGTGCTGGAGAGATGGCTCAGTGGGTAAGAACACTGGCTGTTCTTGCAGAAGACCGGGGTTTGAATTCCAGCACCCACATGGCAGCTAACAACTGTTGGTAACTCCAGTTCCAGGGGATCCAATGACCTCTGTCCTCAGAGGGTATTTCATGACATGGGTACAGTCACATACATGCAGGCTATACACAAATACACATAGAATAAAAATAATAAAATTTAAAAAAATAACTAACCAAAAAATATGCTTTTCCATTTTGAAAAAATGCTAGTTCCTAATCACAAGATAATTTTTCTAAGTCTTAAGTTTAGAAAACCAAATATCCAGTAAGAGGTAGCCAGGATCCTTGGGGCTTGCTGGCCAGCTAGTCTAAAGAATTGATAAGCTCCCAGTTCAGAGAGCCCCCGCCCTCACTGGAGAACTGGTGAGAAGGCTTAGCAGGTAAAGGCCCTTGCCTTTCAGAAAGCCTAGAGACCTGGATTCAATCCCTGGAACCCAAGTAAAGGTAGAAGGAGGGAACCAGCTCCACAGAGTTGTCCTCTGACTTGCACCCTATACACATTAACATGTACATACATATACACCACACACAATAATTTAAAATAATTCTGAAAAGTAATTCAAAATTTTTTTAACTTAAAAAGCTTTTCGAGTACTGGTAAGATGTCAGAGTTAATGTAAGGGCACATGCCACCCAGCCTAAAGACCTGAGTTCAATCCCCAGGATCCACATTATGGGTTTTGATTTTGGGGGTGGGGAGTTGAGACAAGGTTTCCCTGTAGCCCCAGCCGGCCTGGAACTTGCTATATAGACCAGGCTGGCCTCCAACTCCAAGATCTGCCTGCCTCTGCTTTTCCAGTGCTGGAATTAAAGGCATGGGCCACCATGCCTTACCAGGACATTATTTTCTAAATCAAAAATTCACCCATTCTAGATTTAATGATGAATTATTTTAATTATTTTATGAGAACTAGTAGACTGATAGTGTATCAGGCTGGAAGAAATCTTGACTATTACTTAAGCCAGGAATTCATTTTTTATAGTTGAATAATTATTTTTATTTTATTAATAGATAGATAGGCTATGGTGAAAGTATATAGCCGAAGTCGCATGGACAAAAATACAATAAAAATAAACACAAAAGCTGGGTCTCAAATTTGGGTTTTCCCACATCTAAAACGACAGGTGTGCTTTGGAAAATTCATAGTGTTTGCATCATAAATAACAATGGGGGCATGAGTAGTAACTAAGAGAAAAGAGCAAAGCAAAACTGTGGAAAGCTTTTGACTCAATTTTTTTTTCTTCTTTGATTTATTTTATCTTATTATGGGACTTTTGGCTACTCTAATATTCCCCCCTCTGAAGAGGTAGCCCTAAAATCTTTTAAAATTAGATACAAGCTCCCAAATATTTTCAACTTTTTTGGCCTTTGGGATAGAGTATGTTGCTAAGAGGCCCAAGGACATTGTGAGTTTTAGCCAAGAAACACTACTTTTCTTTGGGGTCTCTTTACCCTAACTGCCTAGGCATTTCCTACCTCCTATTCTTATCACACCATCCTCTGTAGAGGTTACCCAAATTGCCAATAGGGAATTAGGACACAAACCGCTCTGGCTTCTTCCATGCTGAACAGGGACCCAGGGTGAGGCAATTGGGGTACCCCCTCAGTGGGTCTGTCTAAAAAAACTCCCAAATTTAATAACTCTTACCTCTAGGGGGAAAAGAAAGCCCTTGAATGTGAATAGGAGATGTGAAGGAGAAGTAAAGGCAAGACTAATTAGCATTACAAGTTCTAGACAGGGAACTAGAAAAAAGTCAGAACAGGGCAATTTTCAAATGTTCATATGAGAGTCCATTGGAATTTCTTGACAAGGGCTTCCAAAAGCACCCCTCTATTGGGTTCCTCCTCATCTTTCTTTTGTCTTCCAAGGCTGGACTCTAGAGTGATGGATTCAGGATTTGCTTTCAGGTATTTTGGTAACTGTTGAGAGTGGTTAGAATCAGTGCCAGTTCCCTCTCAAAGGCTTTGAGATAACTGCGGGGTTGCTGAGGTGTATGTGTGACCTGAGGGTATGCACACTGGAAAGCCTTTACCCAGCATGGGTCATGCCTTCTCTTCCCTTCCCCAGATTGCATACTTGAAGCCCTCCCCAAATCTAGGAGGCCATGTGTGATTTGGGCCAAATTACATACAGTTGGCCGGGAAGAGTAAGCCAGGAATATTTTACATTTAGCTAATAAGAAAATTAAAATTGTTTTTCTGAATACAAATCTTCTAATTAGCAACTTAGGATTTACTATAGGGACATAGACTATGAGATTCCTGCCTTCAGAAAGTATACCATTCATTCAACACCTTTTATATGCCAGGTACTATTCTAGAAGCTGGAGAAAATATCATAAATACCACTCTCATGAAGCATTCAGTCTACTGGAGAAAATACAGTGTTTGATTTGTATAAACTCCTAAATGATTGTGTGTGTGTGTGTGTGTGTGTGTGTGTGTGTGTGTGTGGTTTGCTTGGATTGTTTGTTTTTTGATACAGGGTCTCACTATGTAAACCCTGAAACTTGTTTTTTAGACCAGGCTAGCCTCAAATTCACAGAGCTATGCCTGCCTCTGCCTCCTGAGTGCTGGGATTAAAGGCATGTACCACCATAACTAGCATTTCGCATTATTTTTTAAACAGGGTCTCACTGCTTAGCCCAGGCTTGTCTAGAACTCAAGATCCTCCTTGCCCCAGCTTCCTGAGTGCTGGGATTACAAACATTAGCCATCATTCCGTTTGTATGTTGTCCAAAGGACACACCATTCATAACCTATTGCCAAGTTAATAGTGTAGATACTTTAAAATCTATCAACCCAAAGAAAGCCAAAAAAAAGTCACTGTAGGTTATATGCTGAGGGTAGACTATTACCAGTTTTTTCTCTGGCAATTTTGTCTTCTGGGACTGGAGGTGTAACTCATTATAAAGTGTTTGCCTGTTATATAAAGAGCCCTGGGTTTGATCCTCAGCACCACTCACACAAAATTCTATCTTCATCCTCTCTGAATGGAAGTGTAGTGTAAGGTGGCCACAGCCAATAACTTAGTTTGATGTAATTAATACAGGGAAAAGTTTTAGGAACTGTAGTTATATGCTAGGGAAGTGTGGATTGGCAGGCTTGACTTCTTGGGGTGATAGTATCAGTGACCCTCCCAAGAGCACCAGCTGTGTAATGGTCAGTACAACAGAGAAAAAAGGAAGAGCTGGGCAATAAAGTAGTCTTGTTTTATTTGTTTTTATTAAATCCTACACAAAGCTCCAAAAACATCTGAGGAGCTAGAGATACAGTTCAACTGATAGAGTGCTTACCTAGCATCACAAAGCCCTGGGTTCAATCCCTAGCACCACATACACACCTGTAATCCCAGTGCTGGGGAGGTAGAGGCAGGAGGACCAGAAGTTCTGGTTCAAGGTCATCCTTGGCTACATAGCTTTAGGACAGCCTGGGATTTATGAGACATCAAAGAAGGAAGGAAGGAAGGGGAGAAGAGGGTAGAGAGGGAAAAAAGAAGCAAAAGAGTTGATCTTTGTGCTTTGTTGAATGTGAGAGAAAAAAATTGTGGAAAATAAGACAGCCATCTGTAACTCAATTTCCAGAGGATCTGACACCCTCTTCTGGCCTCTGGGCAGGTGATGCACAGAGATGCATGCAGGCAAAACACTCGTATATGTAAAATAAAAATAAGTAAGTCTTTTAGAAAATAATTAAGACAAGTAGGGGCTGGGGGTATGACTCAATGGTAAAGATCTTGACTTGCATGCACAAGGCCCTGGATTCTATCCCAGGTACTATAAAAAAACAAACACAGGCTGGGCATGGTGGCACACGCCTTTAATCCCAGCACTTGGGAGGCAAAGGCAGGCAGATCTCTGTGAGTTTGAGGCCAGCCTGGTCTCCATAGTGAATCTAGGACAGCTAGGGCTACAGGGAGACCCTATCTCAAAAAGACCAAAAAAAAA
>NW_008347891.1:1177581-1179994 GCF_000622305.1 Nannospalax galili
AAAACCCACAAAAGCAGTCCACTGACTGCTGATTTGGCTCCAAAACGGAATTCTTATAAACTGAAGTCACATTAAACGTATTAAATAGTAAACATTAAAATAGTGAGGAAAGACAGTAGATTACACATACTGGGAGGTAGATGGACACTGTCAACTTGCTATTGGGTGTGTTCCAAGGGGATCCAAGAATCCCTGAATCGTGCTCTGTCCAGCCCTGCCCTACGTGGTCCCTAGGAGCCATACACACAGAGGGTAGAAAGGGGGTGTGACCTGGTTGATTTGTTTCTGCTTGGTTTTTGTTTTGCTTTGCTTTCTCCCCTTTTCCCTGAGGGATTGGTGTCCACTGATGAATGTCTGATGTCTCGGCTATGAAGTCCATGTCACCCACTGGCCACCAGCCACAGCCCACATCTTTCTACACACAAACTGCTGTTGCTCCTTTAACTGCCCAAAAGTCAGACTTCTGTGCTCACTTGTCCTCTGCCCCACTATCCATGTCTTGACCAGCCACCTATTTTGTTTTGACTGGCCCTCCTTCCTTCCCCTTCCTCCCTGTACCTGAGAACCAGAGCACTACTCCAGCCCTCCCCAAGGGTTCGGTTCTGATTCCTCCTGTCCTCCACATCTTCAGCTGTTCTTCTGACAGCAACAACTGCAGTAAACACCCCTTCCCTACCCCACAGGTTTGGCCAGGTGTTTTTATAAACTACATTATTCTTCTATCTATTCCTTACACCTGACACACTTTAGAAAAATGATTCCCAACCCTGTGACACTGCAGGATGTGCCTAATTAAGAGTTGTGAAATGTCTTTTAATCAGAAAGTTTAAATTCCTTTTAAGTGGCATAGGGCACTTTGGGGAAAAGAGGGATGATGTGGTACACACAGAAATAAAGTGATTAAACTCTTGAAAATAACAATATTCAGTGCTTTGCTATATAACAACCTAGTCATCAAGAAACTCCTCCATCCTCAGTTCGGAATTCCATGACACCTGGCCAGAACTCCCCCAGCATCTCCTGCAGGTGAGCTGTTCATTCGGCACCTGTGAACACCTACTCAATCTGGGCACTTAATTCTGTCTCACCCACATGGCCACACATTGGCTGCATAATTATGTGGGGCAGTAGAGCACTTAATGGGGAGTCACTGAGTCATGGACCCTTTGATTCCTCTGCTGCTGTGCCAGCTCCTGACCTGGGGCAAAGCTCTTCTTTGTCTGGGCCCCAGATGCTTCATCAGCATAGTAAGGCTGCTTGACTTAAAGGGTCTCGAAGAGTTATTTCATCTCCAGAGTGCTCTTTCATATGACAGTGGTGTTTGGAGAAACTGCTAGATTTTTTTTTTCATTAGAATAACTGACTTTGCATTAAAGGTTTTGGATTAATAGCTGTGTGACTTGTGTTAAGTCTTTACCTGCCTAATGTTCCATTTTTTTTCATCTATAAAATGCACAGTTCCACCCCTGGCTTCCTCGCTGAACAAGACCAAACACAAGGAAGTAGCACCCAGCAGTGTTTCTCAATGAGAAGTTTCATGCTCACGTGAGACAGGAAAATTCTGGATGAAACAAATTGTATTTGCTGCTTTTTCTGGAATTTCTTGGCTTTTAAAATCCTCCCGTGAAAAGGGGGACTATTTGGGATGTAAAGGGAGATAGGGAGGGGCATAAGAGATTCCTGGAGGAGTTGAATAGGATGAGACTTGTTATATGCATGTGTGCAGATGTCACAATGAAACCCATGACTGTGTGCAATGAATACATGCTAATAAAAATGAAATAAAACCCTATTGTGCGTCGTGAATCTCCAGGAGAAGACTGCAACATGAAACTTTTTAAAATCCTCAGTCATGTGAACGTGGACTCTTCAAGAGCCGAGACTCTGAAGTGCTCCTTGCAAAAGTAGTCTGCTGTTCAGCAGGAAATACCAAGAAATATCAATAGCTCAGGAGCTGGACTTCACTTTTCCATGAAAAGTTACAGTCACTTTCAGTCCCCCAACAGCAATTTTATTTTACTCATTTATTTTCACAGGCGGCTTATGTTTCCCTAAAATACCAATTGGTGTTTTCATTGGAGTTGTGATGAATTTGTGTAAATTGACATCTTGTTAATATCACATCCATCCTTGGCTTTAGAAATTTTTAGGTATTTAATTTTACTCAATGATCTCTTGTAGTAATGGTGTAGATATACATTTGTTTTCGTTAGATTTCTAGGGTTTTGTTTTGGGTTTTTTTTCAGCTTTTTGAGACAGGGTCTTCTTGTAGCCCCAGCTGGCCTGGAACTCTTGCTATGTAGACCAGGCTGGCCTCGAACCCACAGAGATCCGACTGCCTCTGCCTCCAGAGTGCTGGAATCAAAGGCTTGTGCCACCATGTCGGGCTTGTGTTTTATGGGTTTTTTTTTTT